>NC_137832.1:12682978-12702978 GCF_963921795.1 Nannobrachium achirus
AAGAAACACCAACGTGTCCATACCGGAGAGAAGCCGTACCACTGTAAACAGTGTGGCAAAAGTTTTGCTCGGTTAGAAGGCCTGAAGCAACACCAGTGTGTCTCCATTGGAGAGAAACCTTTCCCCTGCAGACAGTGTGGAAAGAGTTTCAAGCGGTCAGCTCACCTAAAGAAACACCAGTGTGTCTCTGCACTGTGTTAAACCCTTCCACTGTAAATCAGTGTGAAGAAGAGAGTCAGTCAGGTTGTTCACCTTAAGAAACACCACTGGCCAGTGTTAGTGTGTGTGTGTGTGTGTGTGTGTGTGTGTGTGTGTGTGTGTGTGTGCGTGTGTGCGTGCGTGCGTGCGTGCGTGCGTGCGTGCGTGCGTGCGTGCGTGCGTGCGCCTTTTCACCAGGCCCAAGAATTTAGTACAGCTGTTCAGATTTATGAACACATCTATGGCAATAGCCTTAACTAGAGGCCTATGTCTCGTCTTGTTTCTTTGCATTGTCAAAATTTAGTGTGGGATTCCTTCCATTTAATTCAACACTATAATTTTCTCTTGCTGTTTTCATGCTATAGTAAGATTTATTTTTGGTTATGACTATGACTTTGTTTATTAAATTGGTGACATAAAGTAGCGTGATGCTTTTGTTTTTTGGATGGCATAACCTTTGGCATTATTTAACACAATGTTCTTCTTGCCAGCATAGTATGAATTTAATAGTATGAGGTTTATTATATTATCCAAACATGTGGTATACAGTGGTATACTATGACTTTTTCCAGTTTCACACATAACAGTATGATGTATTGTCATGACAGCATCTTTATGACATCTGTTACCTGGATGATTTAATTTGGACACGCATGTTTGCTGTTTCCTGTTTTGGATTGAATATGTTGCATTGTAATTTATTTGTATTTAATTTTATTTATATAATTTGGATTGCCACAATTTGAATCAGTTGTTAATGAATATGTTATTAGTTATCTAGTTTTAATTCACTATGTTCCTATACCTGAATCGGATGTTACCTGGATGATTTAATTTCAACACATATGATTTCTGTTACCTAGTTTTGATTGAATATGTTGTATATGAAAGAGTTGATATTGAATTTGTTATACTGTATATGAATGAGTTATCTAGTTTTGATTGCTGTACCTGAATCAGCTGATTTAATCTGTTATTACCATGTGTCATTTTGACATGGTGTTTATTTAATCTAGCCACTACAGTATAATCTTCATTGGGCTACAGCTTAAATCCCATTAAACTAATGTGATCCCTGTATGTCATTTACCCTCTACCTCTTCAGTTGTAATTTATTTGTCTGGTTACAGAATCAGAAGACAAAAGAAATGTTATTCTCAGGTTGATATTAATTAAAAAAAAAATTGTAATTGTGAATAACTGGTCTGAAATCATCACTGGAGTACATCTTCCTGTTGGTTAAAAAAAGAAAGAAAAAAATACATTTCCTGTTTTGGTGAGAGTGAGGGGAGAAAGTTAGAGAAAGAAAGATAAGGTATTTTCTATTAATTGTATTTGATCATTATTATGTACTGTAATATGATGTACAGTTTCTCTGTACACCTTATTGTCCTGTGGGGGAAATTCAGTTTCAGCTTCATCCAGCTGATGGCTGCTGAGATGGTTATGATGAGAGCTTTAGGGGGAGCAGTAAGGGGTTAAGTGTGTTGCTCAGGGGCTCCTGGACACATAGACCAGGGCGGGGAGGAGAACCGATGACCTTGGGTTACCAGACAGACAAAAGTACAACTAGAAGCAGTGCTCTTCCGAGCAGAGGTCTCCACCAGGTTAGGTATTAATTATTGTGGCCTCCTGGTGGCGCTACATGTGAAAAGGGTGCCATGTCTTCTTTGGCCTTTAACGGTGACGATCACTTGACTGTTGAGATACTGCCAATTTCATTACAATTGCACGCTGTGTACATGATTTGAGGCATTTTGTTCGAAACGGATCAATCCTGCAAAGTTTGGAGGCCAATCTTAGCCAATCAGGATGGAATATTTAATATGGGACAGATCTTTCTTGATCATATGACTGTAGAGATACTGTGTACTGGGAAGCCCCCAGTTTCTGGTACTGTATCTGTGTTTGTGTGTGTGTAAAGCATAGACCGTAAAAAATATGGACAGTGGGAACTGTCACGTGACCCATTGGTTTCTATCAAAATGTGAAAGTGAAAATGAAGCTTTTTTTTGCCCTCATATGGGTGTCTGCCATCATTGTTTTAATGGTACCCAAAGAATGCTATTGGCTCCCAATGGTCATGTGCAACCGCAGGGATACTTGGAATAATTGTTTATTCAGAAGCATCACAAGATAGCCACGCCCCTCCTACAGTAATCCAATGCTTTAACATCAATTATAAAATAAGTGGGAACATATTTTCACAAAACGCATATCATGGTGATTGAAACGAGACTTTAAACTAGCGACAGGAAGCATGAAGTATTTATGACAAGAAAATCAAATGAAAAGGTTTGGGGGAAATGAATGGAATCCTATGGAGAACATACTTTTAGTTCTGTGTTTGTTTCATGTTAAATCCGGACTACTGGAGCCCTGGTGTAAAGCCCCTTTTCCACTACAAGGTGGAACCAGAACTTTCCAGAACCTGAACCTATTTTTTGGGGTTCTGGTTTTGTTTCCAGAGCGCACAGATCGGTTTCAGACAAGGTTCTGGGAACCTTTTTTTTTAGGTCCTGCTCTTGATGTCGTACTAAACTTGATGTCGTACTAAACTTGATGTCGTACTAAACTTGATGTCGTACTAAACTTGATGTCGTACTAAACTTGATGTAGTACTAAACTTGATGTCGTACTAAACTTGATGTCGTACTAAACTTGATGTAGTACTAAACTTGATGTAGTACTAAACTTGATGTAGTACTAAACTTGATGTAGTACTAAACTTGATGTAGTACTAAACTTGATGTAGTACTAAACTTGGGGTCTGGGAACCTATGGGAGGGGCCAGCAACGCTGCTGCTCTTTTTTTGGGACCTTCCCAGTTCCAGTTCCAGGTCTGGTTATATGGAAACATAAGCAGAACTTGGTCCCGGAACTTGACAGGTTCTTGAAAGTTCTTGGTTCTGGAAAGTTATGGTTCGGCCCTGTAATGGCGTAGGGGCTTAAGAGAGAGAGTGTCCAGCAAGCGGGAGTGCCACCGTCTTGGCTAGGCATGGTGATAAGATGCCTTTTGAAATCTTTTTAGTAGATTTGTATTCAAAATCAACTTAACTTTCTAGTGGCGGAGTCTCAATTGACCTGCATTAGAGTGACTCCACCAGTCATCTAATTATTGGCTTAGGAATGCAACAAAAACAAAACAATCCATGAATTCAAGACTTTAAGATATTGTTCCGACAATATCAATATTGATGGAATATTGTGAACGTTGTGAGCATATTTTAAATGATTTTCTTGTTGTCTGTCTTGTGAAACTCAGGATGCCATGGACGAATACACCAAGCTGAAGAATGTAAAAAAGGTACGTGCCTCATCAGAACCACATGCACATGACTCCACACAACATGCATCACCACATCACCAACTCTCTCTCACAACACATTTACACTATGCTTTTCACCCCATCTGAAAAATCTTTCAAAATGTAAATGTAAAAATACTTTTTTAACTAGATATTCATATAGGGGTGCAAAAGTTAATGGAATTACATTTAATAAATTACAAAATGATATTGGTAATTTAATTGAATAAACAATGAATAATCGATCCCTGCTAAGGGCATGTCATTAGAGATGAAAAGTAAATAAATAGCGGATGAGCTTGTACATACTGTATGCAAATTTCACTATTGCACTATTTCGCCGAAGTATTAAACTAATGCTTAAGTATTTAATGTATCGTTGATATATATTTAAAAATATATATTATCAGAACAGCAATTAATAGAACTATCGCTCCGAAAATAATCGATAGTTGGAGCCCTCGATTGATTTTTTCCCCCCCTCCAATATGTCCACTAACTGTCATGTGTCCCCTCTTCAGTCCTCAGACTACCAGCTAAAGAAGAAGAGATGCAAGCACTTGAAGTCCAAACTGTCTCACATCAAGAGGAAAGTCAGCGAGTACGACCGCCGTCCATGAGCCATTCGAGAGAGAGACACCCGTCTCACTATTCTCCCTCACCTGCCTTCATCTACTCACTGATCTACTGTCTGGACTGTCTTGGAGGGCTATTTAGCTTTAAGCCACTTCCGGGGTCATTTCAACATCTGCTCGCTGCTCAGGCTTTGGTGTGCACCCCCACACAGGTTTAAAGTTGCTAGATTCAATATTTAGATATTTGATATTCGGTTTTATCAGACACGTATATAAGCCCATTCCACTTCAAACTCCATGTTGACCATGTTGGACTCACTGAAAACACCCCCCTGTTCTGGTGACTGACAGACTTTTCTAATGCATGAGGAGGCCTTCATGTTTCCATTTATTTTTATTTTTATATATATATTTTAAAATGTTTTTAATTTAAAAAGGACAATGTCGGTCACCAGACGCAGGGAGGTGTGTTTTTTAATGAGTATAAACATGTTTAAGATTGGAGTTTGAAGTTAAAATGTGTTTATAATTGAATGAAGCAATTAGGGGGGTGAAACGCACAAGCCAGCTGTAGACCCCAGAAGTGTTTTAAAGTATCATTTAAAGTCCAGTATTCTCTGGGTCTGTGCCTTCTTTAAGAAACAAAACGGATGTGTTTGCCTGTCGGCACAATTCCATTCTCACTACGTGATTGATTCCTCATCCTCTGTGACACTCGGGGTGAAACATTTTATAGATTTGAAGTGTTTTTATTTCACTGTTTTAAAAAATGTCTTAATGTGACTGTGACGTGGAACTTGGTGTGCCTTTTTAATTGGCAATATTTAAATGTTTCATACAATTCTTTGGACAGTAAAGAAGCAGGCACAATTTTAACCGCTTAATAAGCCCTCTAGACTTAGTCATTTAGACCTGAGTTGGATATGTACGTGGACGGCTTTTTTTCTCCCCTCAAGGTGAAATGTCTTCGGCAAAAGTAGCCGATCTACAAGCTCAGTTTTTGATAAATGTAGGGCCAATCATAGCCTTCTAATTTGCTTAATCTTTTGTCGTAAACTATGCAATTTGCTGTTTCAAGTTCATTTCGTTCCTATTTGTAGAGTTGCACTCTCTTTTGAGCAGCAGCTCTATATTCTGATAATAATCATTGCTATTGTGTTTCTTCTAAATCTAGTTGGAGCTATTTAACACATTTTGATATAGCTGACAATAAGTGATGAACAGTGAGCAGAATTTTTTTACCTTTTTTCTTGATTCAGTTTATTACATCTGCCAAGAGAAGTCTTAAAAGCCTGAGTTATACTTGGTAGCGCAGATGCACCAAAGAGCTTGTAGATCGGCTATAGTTTTGGTTTGTGACTAGTCTACTGCACAAATAGTCATAATCTTCAAAAGGAAGTGGGTGTCCTTGACATAGTTGGCTTTATTTGAACAGATTTGTATATGAAATGTCTTGCTGAAATTCATGTTATTGCCTTTTTTTTAAGCAAATGAACAATTATGCATCGGTTCCCCTGTTTTTATGTATTAATGTGTCTTTTACAGTTTTTAACTCCTTCATGAAGTATTTTTATATACAAAATGTACAGTATATCCCAAACAAGGTTACAGACATTGGTGTATCTTAGCTTTTACAGAAAACTGTCTCGTAAGCTTAGCAGTAACCTATGTTTTAAATGGTTTGTTTTTTCCTTTGTAAAAACAAATTAAACATGAAAAAACACAACACGTTTTTTTTTATTTCTATGATCACCACACTATAGCCTTGCTACGCAGCGTCCGCTTTTCCATGCAGAAAAAGTGGACAATATTGTCTGAATGTGGACAAATTCAGACCCGATGTGCATGAATAGAGCCATGTGTTCATTTATTGTCTGTTTTTTCCGTGCGGAAAGTGTGGACCCTGTGTGCAAAGGCCTTAACGCTGCAGCCATTAAAGTATAGCCTACATTACCTCTGGAACTCTAGTACGCCTACTCAAGTTATAGTAAGTGAAAGTTAGCTGAGTGCTGGACCAATCTGGGAACTAAATCATTACTAATGGCTTTCTTCACAGATGTGTTCATAAAGGTGTCTACTATCACCTCTGAACCTTTTCAATCACAACTCCCTTGAGAAACTTTGTGGGAGCCAATCAAAGTTGGGGGTATCCCAAGGGCCTGGGATTAAAGGGGGAAGGCCAATATGAGCATATGAGGTGTGTAACATGTATGTATGGGCTGCTGAATCCATTCCAACCATTAGTTTCAGTTAGAATGACTCCTTGGCCATAAAATAGGCCTAATTGACTAAGGCTTAGCCAATCATGTCATTCGAGTTCACCTGTGTCCACCTGTTAGTCCCTATGTTTTAAAACCTGTGTTGAGTGTTCCTTGTCAGATTGTATAATGTTCTCCTGTGTGTCTTGTTGTGCGTTTACCCGCCTGATCTTGAATAGTTTTCATGAATTCAAACCCTACTCCAACCATTTTTTTATTGCCAATATTATATGTCTCGTGGACACACAAAGGTAGGTGTGGCCTATTTTATTGCCAAGGAGTCATTTTTACTGATATCTAATGGTTGGAATGGATTCAGCAGCCCCAAAATACCCTAGTGACACACCTCATTCCATATTTTTATTTATTTTTTCCTTTAATCCCAGGCCCTCGGGATACCCCCAACTTTGATTGGCTCCCACAAAGTTTCTCAAGGGAGTTGATAGTAGACGCCTTTATGAACACATTTGTGAATAAAGCTATTGGTATTTGGTAATAATTTAGTTCCCAGATTGGTCCAGCCCTCGGCTAACTTTCCCTCACTATATAGATGATGCCCCTCTTAACTTTTTTACTCAACTGCAAATAGAAGTAGCTTGCACATCATTTAGCCTACTGTTCGTCCAGGCAGCAGCAGAACAACATAACATGAAGACACCGGTGACTGTCACATCTGCATCCCCTACAGTACGGGTACCCTACCCACATAGTCATTGTTAGGATAAATTATGATACATAATTATGTTATTGGTGTATGAAGCTCATATGACCATATAAGATATTATTATGAACTGAACTCACAGTATAAGAGACCACATTTTGGTCGCATACTGTAGGTTCAGGCAAACTGATTAAAGGTCATAATAACTTTGAATGCCCTGAATAGAATCATGTTTTGATATACTGTGATACTATGATATAAGTCACTAGTGGTGGAAAATTACCAAGCACTACGTGTCCCTTTCTTCCTGTTACTTCCTTGTTATGATATAGGAACGAATCAATGAGTTCCTACTACTTCCTTGTTATGATATGGGAACAAATGAATAAGTTCCACGACTTCTTACTGTCATAACTGTACTCTTTATATACATGTTAAACTTCCATTTTGGAAGAGAGAGAATCCTCTGTCCTGCCGTTAGGGTGGGGAGAGATTATCGAGCATACCACTAGGATGATATGCGCACTGTTTTGTCTTCTTTGTCTGCTCTCTCAAGAATACAGCAATCTAAAGAAATATAGTCCTTTGGCTCTTTGTCTTATTTTAACTATGGATTTAGAGATCCATAATTTATTATAGTAACTGTTTGGGATGTAGAGATCTATTGTGAATGCCAAGCTGTCTCTGTGCCTCATTATGTTGTTGTTCGTGTGCTTACATTTACATTCCATGTCTTCATTTGTGCCTCAAAGGCCTTAAAGTGTAGGCACCATGAAATTTGCCTTGTAAAACTGTTGACACATGTCTCTAAAGGTCCACCTAAGTATTTTTAACATATATTTGAGTCATATTAGTTTGGAAATATATAGTTACATTTGAGGTTTATAAATTAATAAGACCAACTGGGGCCATTTTGGGAAATAACTTCGTAAATAAAGTTGTCGCGTGAAAATGACGAAAACAAGAGACTCTCTCCTGCCCTCTTGTCTCGGTGAAATGCAAGCTGGACACGCCCCCCTTGCTGTTTCCTTGTCAGCACGGATGCACGGACTGACAGCGCAGCGGTGGAAGAAGTACTCATATTTTGTACTCAAGTAAAAGTATCAACAAGTAACAGTATCGATACTACAATGTAGAAATAAACCGTTACAAGAAAATGTCTGTCACGCACTGTGAGCTTGTAGATCGGCTAATTTCAAATGGCCGATGTATATATAGTAATTAATGAATGGTTTGTAATAATAATTAAACAAAGTATTTTTAATAACTTTTTTTTAAATAACTGCAGGGGAGTAAAAGTAGCCTACAATGATTTATTTTGAGATGAAGTGGAGTAGAAATAAAAGTACTGAAATGTAAAACACTCCAATAAAGTAAAAATACCTAAAAATTGTAGGGCCCTACTTAAGTACAGTATCTGAGTAAATGTAGCCTACTTAGTTACAGACTGCAGGCGAGCCGATTAGAAGAAGGCAATCTCCGCCTCAAAGTACATCAATACTTGAGTAAATGTAGGCTACTTAGTTACTTAGCGGGCGAGCGGCTCTCATCCACTCACAATGATGACAAGCCTCGGTCAAAGTGCTTGGTTTAGTACTTGAGTAAATGTTGGCTACTTAGTTACTTTACACACGAGTCCCGACTCCCGAGCATAGATGCGAGTGATGCGAGCGCAAGCCTCGGCCAAAGTGCTTGGTTTAATGTTTTATTTTAACTATCTTCTAATTATTATTCACTTATCCTCACAAATAGTCGCCCTGTCCGGCTGTCCCCTATTTATCTTATTTTGTCATGATGATTTGTCCCAGGAACGGCCCGGGAAAGAAAAGCTCCATAAAAATCACCGAGTCACAATGGCTTGTTCATCCCGCACATGAACCTCTCATCGCGGCATGAACAGCGAACAGCAGCCGCTATCCACAAAGCCTGGAGCGAAGTCAAGACCCCCCCCCTCGCGACTGTAGACTCGTGCGAGCTGTGCTTCAGCATGAATACAGCGAAATCAGTCCCATCAATTACAAAACATAACACAACGTGTGATAGCATACATATCGTTGGTCATCGTAAAAAAACAGGAAAAAACCTCCATAACCAAACACCGAGTCCCCTCTCCTCTGTTAGTTCTACCCACGGATGAGCCCGGCCGCTCGGCCTGGCAGAGCTCCAGTAGCCGCTCTAGCAAGCCTGGAGTAACCTCGCCTGGTCTTCGTTTACTAAACTAGCGCATACTAGTCTCGCGTAGCCAGACAACTATTCCACAATCTCTGAATGCTATATACTATAGAGTCTGGAACAGCAGCTCCAGAACGGCGAGTATCGAAAACGGGCATTAAAGTTCAAAAATCTATATTTTAAAATGTCATTTCTGCTAAGCAGCAAGCTAAACATGCTTATATGATTTTTATTTATATAATGATAAATATTTGTGGGATGTGAGACGGAAGCGGAAGTGACGAGGGCTTCACTTCCGCTTTGACCGGGTACTCATCGTTCTTCTCTTGATGCGCCAGACTGTATGCTGGGAGCATTTGACCAAATCGCGGAGGCAACAGTCTGGCCACGCGAGACTAAGCGCATACGCAAGTAGTTAGCGCATGCGCAAGTACGGGTTAAAACCTGGTTAAAACTGTTTCCGGTCGTTGTTTCCGGCCAAAGTGTAGTCCGTTTTGGACTACAGAAAAACGTAGGAGCTCTTCCGCTCCCGACCGGATCAAAAGCCCGAAATTGGAAGCCAGCCCAGGCTAAGCCTGGAGCGAGTCAAGACACGCCCCTCGCGACTGCAAGCACTTGTTTTCAATATGAATATAGCGAAATCAGTCACGTAAATTAATAAAATAATATACGAGGGGACAGAATTCAGATCGTTGGTCATGGTCATTAACAATGTTATGTATTTATCTTTATTATTAAAGTATACAATAGCGTAATTCCCACAGCCTTTTCCCATTCACTTATCATTGGGTCACGTGAGCGTGTTCCACAGATGATGCACTGTTTTGGCTCGTCACATTCCGAGGCGGCTGGGCGGTGCTTCGGGAGTTGGGACCTCCTTCTTCCTACAGCTCCCAATATTAACCCTTTCAGGGTATAGTTGCATTGGCAAATATGTTCACAACTATGTCACTGTTCTATTGACACAAAGTAGTGCCCGTTATGTTACCCTTCCTTTAAGAACAAGGCTCCAAAGTCCAAACAGCCCAAAACAAACTGCTTAACCTTCCATCTCTTGCTCAACTTACCCATGCCCTGGTCATTTTGAAAGTGTGGGATGGCTCATGGTTTTGTAGTTCAGGGAGGCCTTCAACATGATTGACCAGGATCGTGATGGCTTTATTGACAAAGAGGACCTGCATGACATGTTGGCAGGGGCGTCAATTGGGTATGGCAAGGGTATGCAGCTGCCATACCCTGGGTTCAGGGGGGGAGAATACAAGTTACTTTAAAATATAAATCCACAAATGTCTCTATATGTGCTGGTTATGTTGTTAAATTACATTAAAATAACTACAAATGCAAAATTTAACAAGGTATTAGGCTATAATTATATTCTCCACACTTGTATTCTTGACAGAATGGTATATTCCCAGGTTCCGTAGGTCAGCTGCACAGGTGCAATTCATAAGTGGCACGTTTACTACATTATACCAAGTTTATAGCCGCACTTGAACAACCGTTCCAGGCTGCCATATCCAGCCCAAGAAACCATAGAAAATTTGGGGGAAAAAATAGAATGTACTTCTTAAAATAAATGTATCATGCCTGTTGCTAAGGTATGGCAACATGACTGATGACTTGCACGCGCGCCTTCACCAGTCATGTTGCCATACCTTACCTTTTTCTGAACTGACGCCACTGCATGTTGTCCTCATTAGGTATAAGTCCCACAGACGACAACCTGGAGGCCATGATGAATTAAATGTAGTAAATTAAATTAAGTTACCTAATTATTACATCCTGCACATAATTCTACATTCATTAAAATCTACTTTGACTGGAGAGGTAGTCAGGAGATACTGTAGGTGGGTTTATTGCTAATGATCGCTATAACAATGTCCTGACAATCAAAATATGTCGGTGTGTTATTAAAATGTATATGGCACACTGAACATCTAGAAAATAAAAACATGGCACTTCATTTCAAAAAGGTTGCTGACCCCTGGCCTACAGCATCTTACAATGGGCCTGGACTGGTTGTGTACAGTATATTAGGTACACTATACACCACTAAGATACCCATGTACCTGGCAAAATATTATTGTTATTATAGGCTATATTATATTGTGTATTTATTTATTTTGCATAGTAGCCTTTGTGCCATTTAATGATGTATGAATTGAGTACAAAGGGACCCCAATGTAAAAAAGCCTGACAGCTTTCTTGTGTTGCTTCTGTACTTTTTCCTATGCAAACTTCTAATGAAGAATTCAATCAATCAATTATAAATGATTCCCTGTGGCCTATGATGTCTTCATCAGTGAAGAAAGAGAAAAGAAAGTTTCTGTGGCCTCTCTCTCTCTCTCTCTCTCTCTCTCTCTCTCTCTCTCCATCTCCCCCCTCTCTCTCTCTCTCTCCATCCCTCTCCATCTCCCTCTCTCTCCCCCACCTCTCTCTCTCTCTCTCTCTCTCTCCATCTCCCTCACTCTCTCTCTCTCTCTCTCTCTCTCTCTCTCTCTCTCTCTCTCTCTCTCTCTCCATCCCTCTCCATCTTTCTCCCTCTCCCTCTCTCTCTCCATCTCCCTCAAGGCTCTAACACACTCTCTCTCTCTCTCTCTCTCTCTCTCTCTCTCTCTCTCTCTCTCTCTCTCTCTCTCTCTCTCTCTCAATTCTCTCTCTCTCTTCCACGACTGCACACCTGACTGTAGAAAAATGGGCTGCACACACACACACACACACACACACACACACACACACACACACACACACACACACACACACACACACACACACACACACACACACACACACACACACACACACACACACACACACACAAGCGCACGCAGAAGTGCGACGTTCACGTTGCGTCTTGCGCATAGAGTAGGGTCTTGCGTGGTGACGTCAGTCGTCACTCTTTCTGTGAAGGCAAGGCGCGAATTTTCCCGCCTCTGAAGAAGACAAGGAAGAGAGACAAGTGTTTTATCCTAACTCTATCGTTTTATCATTTTATAACTAATCTTATTAATTACCGTAGTTGTTTGACTGAAGGTGGACATAAGGTGGGTGACACAGAAATACAATGAAACAGGCCTACTCTTCACATGAACGTTTATCAACCATAGTTATCAACTAATATAGTTCTCTTCTCTGCAGCTTAATATTTGATTATCGAGTTTATTTGTTAGCTGCTACCTCCAACTAACCTAGCTAGCCTTTAGCTAAACCTGTACTTTGTTCTATGTTGACACAATATATTGTGTATTGCTGCAGCTGCTATTGAAACTAAATTATTTGTCTCCAGTTGACAGAAGAAGAAGGTTGGAGAAGACAGCTAGCAAACATGGCGAGTTGTATGGAGGAAAAGGTGAGACACTCAGAACAAGTTCCAGTGGGTGTAATAGCTCTGGTTGTTGTGTTGCTAATATATGTGTTGCTAATATATTAACATAGTCTGTTTGGTGTTGGATAGAGATGAGCAGCTTGATTGGTTCCATACTGTGACTCATGTGTTTTCCTAAGGAATTAATTAATTCATTCATTCATTCAGTGAATGAAATGAACTATAGAGTGCTATACTTTAGCTAGACACGTTTATTGTAAGCTATATAACTAAGTCTATGTTTCAATAACTGATATATTCCCTCCTCTCTTTGTCTCCATTCATGACATGACATGACATGACATGACATGACATGACATGACATGACATGACATGAAATGAACTCTAAAGTGCTAGTCAAATGAACTATAGTGCTAGTATTATAATTTAGCTGACACGTTTATTGTAAGCTAAATGAGTATGTTACAATAAGTGATATTCCCTGCTCCTCTGTGACTCTCCATACATTACATTACATTACATGACTTTACATTACAGGACAAGCTGGACTTTGAGGACCTGAGACGTCATTTCACCAAGAAACAGTGGAGCGAGCTGAAGGAGATAGAGAAGATAAGATACTCAAACCTGAAGAGCAACCACCTGTTTAAGCTCTCTATAGGTAATGTAATATAACATGATAACACAGTAATGTAATTAAATAACAGGTAATAACATGAGATAGACAGTGAGTGAGTGAGTCACAAGGCTGTGTGTTTAGAATGCATACACTAGAGCATTGGTTCTCAAAGTGGGGTCCCAGGATCCCCAGTTGTCCTTGAGGGAGCTCCAGGGGGTCCCCAGCTAAATTATAGTTAGGAACCAAATGGACCCTTATGGGAATGTAACTCAGAGAGCTTACACGTGGAACCTAACGGGTTCATTTGGTTCCATTTGTACACTCTCCGAGTTGAATTAACATTGATTAAAAAAAAAAGAAGAAAAGGGTTCTCAGAGATAGAAATACCATTAAATGGGGGTTCGTAGCCTAATGCATGTCAAACTGGGGTCCTTGAAATTAAAATGGTTGGGAATCACTGCTAGAGCCCTAAAAATCTTCTTTTATGGGGGTCCCTTGCATATCTTTTCAAATGGGGGTCCGCCGGGCTCCTAACTGTCAATTTGCGGGTCCTTGACATGAAAAGGTTTGAGAAGCACTTCATAGATCATTATCATTTGTTTTTAAATTACATTTCTATGCCATGACTAATACTGGGAAATGATGAATAACCAAAATTACCACTAAACAGCATGTTAAGTGCAATGGTGGAATGTATAGTCAACTGACATTTTGACAGTGATGTCACAATAATGGTAGATTGAACCATTTTGTGTTGCAGTAATGATGCAGCAGCAGAATAAAAAAATGTAATGACTGAAATAGAATACACATCAGTTATTATCATCATCAGGTGAAGAAACAAGATGATATTGACATGTTCCATATCATGTCAGATCAGATCATCACAATCAGTGCTTAACAGAGTAGTAGATTCCTGAAGTTAGTACTTTGGCAAGTACATTAGTTGGTTCCATGTGTAATGACTGCTCCCTACTGGTGAAAACATGAACTTGTTTCTCAACTTCACTATGTTAACAAGCAAAAGTCCAATATTCAACTAAGTGAATGTTCTATCGATAGTAAATACAGGTGTTTTATTTAAACATCAGACAATCCCTGTTGGGAAAGTATACCAGGAATATGTTGATCTTTTTCTTCCTGTGTCTTCATCACTATATACCGGTATCAGTGGATCTCAACCTTTTCAGGCCGCTACCCCCAAAATAATCATAGTTGAACTGGGGACCCCCCACCCTGACGAGCACTAAAGAGTTGAGGCATTACATTTTGTTTAACACAGTTCTGGTGTGAAAATAGCAGATCTACCTGCTCACGTCTCGTGTTGCAAGGCGTTTTGAGCATGTAGATCTGCTATTTTCACAATTTATGCTTCTAATATTTGACAATTTGGCCAATGTTAATATTTTCATTTTAGAGGTATTAAAAAGGTCTTAAATGTCCTTAAATTGTCACTTTAGAAATGTGCATATACCCTCTATATCAGGGGTGGGCAGTTATGTTTTCCATGGGGCCACATGAACAACAGAAAATATTGTGGAGGGCCGGGCCAAAAGGCAGTGCTCCCCGCAAGATGTGCTTCCCGCAAACTAGAACACATGGCTTTACATTTTTTTTGACACTTTTGATGGGAAAGGTAAGGCAGGTCGTCTTGACGTGTGACCAGTCTGACCACCTGCTTGTTATTGTGACAACGATCCAATGATCACACACACATGCTGATGTACACATTGCGTCCATATGTACATGAATAAAAAACTTCAAAATAAAATAAATGCAGCTTTAGTCCATGCATGAGGTAAAATTTGAAAAAAAGTTTATTTTGTAATTTGCCATTAACCCTACAAGGGCCGGTCAGAGTGAACCAAAGGGCCGCATACGGCCCCCGGGCCGCACAATGCCCAGGTCTGCTCTATATACTTAAACTTGTTGGTTTGTTTACTGTTAAGTGAGAAAGCAATGTTGCACACCAAGTTAATCATCTGGGGACCCCCCTGGGGGTTCCCGACCCGCAGTTTGAGAACCACTGCTATAGATCACTGCTTCTATCTGTCTCTCTCTCTCTACCTTTCTGTCATCTCCCCCCTCCCTCCCTCAGGTCTGAAGTCTCAGCCTCCAGACTTTATGAGGAGACGCAACAAGAGTGCTCCGCTCCACACCTCCTCCACTCAGCTCACCTCCTCCAGTGAGGAAGAGGAGGAGAAGGAGGAAGATGAGGAGTGGACTCCTTCTGTGTCTGGTAATGCAGTGTTTCTCAACCTTTTTACTGCATGGGTACACTTTTCATGTCCCAAGAATCCATGGGCACACCAACATAATACAGGGGTGTACATCTCAACACTGTCGGGAAGAAACCTTGTATCTCCAAGTTTAAAATTTGTACGTTTCTTCGCAAAGTAAAGCCCTGCTTCATCATACAAGGCTGTCACACAACAGTAGTGAAAACAGCAGATCTACAAGCACACAACGCCTCGCACCAAAGGTCCCCAGGCACAGTGTTTCTCAACCATGTCCCAAGAATCCTGGGCATTACCAGTAATCCTACACTGTTCCCATAGTTACACTACTGTACTTAATAGTGTTACTGAACTGTTCCCATAGTTGTACTACTGTACTTAATAGTGTTAGTGAACTGTTCCCATAGTTACACTACTGTACTTAATAGTGTTAGTGAACTGTTCCCATAGTTACACTACTGTACTTAGTGTTACTGAACTGTTCCCATAGTTACACTACTGTACTTAATAGTGTTAGTGAACTGTTCCCATAGTTACACTACTGTACTTAGTGTTACTGAACTGTTCCCATAGTTACACTACTGTACTTAGTGTTACTGAACTGTTCCCATAGTTACACTACTGTACTTAATAGAGTTACTGAACTGTGGTGTCACGGCCGTGGACACCACTGAGGAAGGAGCCTATTGTTTCAGTGACAACACACTGGCTTGAAAAAGGTTTGCTAAAAGGACTCTGATATATTCTGCAACCAGCACTTTTATCTAGGGTTTCATTTTTTGCACTATCTGTTTTTAAGTTCTACTGCTGTCTAGAGAGACACTGGTCTTAATTCTCTGTGGCCCACCTCCTGTGATTGGACTGCCTTTTCTGTTTGATCTGAGATACCACCCTTATTTAAGTGGCACAGATCAGCAAGGCATTCACACTCACGGCCGTGGACACCACTGAGGAAGGAGCCTATTGTTTCAGTGACAACACACTGGCTTGAAAAAGGTTTGCTAAAAGGACTCTGATATATTCTGCAACCAGCACTTTTATCTAGGGTTTCATTTTTTGCACTATCTGTTTTTAAGTTCTACTGCTGTCTAGAGAGACACTGGTCTTAATTCTCTGTGGCCCACCTCCTGTGATTGGACTGCCTTTTCTGTTTGATCTGAGATACCACCCTTATTTAAGTGGCACAGATCAGCAAGGCATTCACACTCACGGCCGTGGACACCACTGAGGAAGGAGCCTATTGTTTCAGTGACAACACACTGGCTTGAAAAAGGTTTGCTAAAAGGACTCTGATATATTCTGCAACCAGCACTTTTATCTAGGGTTTCATTTTTTGCACTATCTGTTTTTAAGTTCTACTGCTGTCTAGAGAGACACTGGTCTTAATTCTCTGTGGCCCACCTCCTGTGATTGGACTGCCTTTTCTGTTTGATCTGAGATACCACCCTTATTTAAGTGGCACAGATCAGCAAGGCATTCACACTCACGGCCGTGGACACCACTGAGGAAGGAGCCTATTGTTTCAGTGACAACACACTGGCTTGAAAAAGGTTTGCTAAAAGGACTCTGATATATTCTGCAACCAGCACTTTTATCTAGGGTTTCATTTTTTGCACTATCTGTTTTTAAGTTCTACTGCTGTCTAGAGAGACACTGGTCTTAATTCTCTGTGGCCCACCTCCTGTGATTGGACTGCCTTTTCTGTTTGATCTGAGATACCACCCTTATTTAAGTGGCACAGATCAGCAAGGCATTCACACTCACGGCCGTGGACACCACTGAGGAAGGAGCCTATTGTTTCAGTGACAACACACTGGCTTGAAAAAGGTTTGCTAAAAGGACTCTGATATATTCTGCAACCAGCACTTTTATCTAGGGTTTCATTTTTTGCACTATCTGTTTTTAAGTTCTACTGCTGTCTAGAGAGACACTGGTCTTAATTCTCTGTGGCCCACCTCCTGTGATTGGACTGCCTTTTCTGTTTGATCTGAGATACCACCCTTATTTAAGTGGCACAGATCAGCAAGGCATTCACACTCACGGCCGTGGACACCACTGAGGAAGGAGCCTATTGTTTCAGTGACAACACACTGGCTTGAAAAAGGTTTGCTAAAAGGACTCCGATATATTCTGCAACCAGCACTTTTATCTCCTATAGCGCACTGATCGGACTCCTAAATGATCGGACTCCTAAATCATACATTTGGACCTGAACTCCAGACATATCCAACAAAGGAGCTGCCCCACAGGGAGTATCACTCTTATTAATATTATTATTACTATTATTATTGTTACCCTTATTATTCTTAAACTAAGTATTATATAAATTTATTCTTGTAAAATGTGTTTTCCTACCATCCCAGCACTGTCCACCTCGCTTCGCACAAGACACTACATCCCTCGGTTCTGTAATGCCAATAACCTCATCTACCCACCGCGCTTACCTAGTCATCAGATTAAGATCAACGGTGGCGTCTGGAACTGCCGCTCCGCAACAAAGGAACGCATGCCTGAATTTATTTCAGCCCAGGCCACACTAAAATGCCTTCAGTTTCTTGCTCTGACTGAAACCTGGATAGCCCCAGAAAACACGGCGACTCCTGCTGCCCTTTCGGTGGCTCATAAATTTACACACAGTCCCCGCCTAACGGGCTGTACGGGGGGTGGCACCGGTATTCTAATGGCTCCCAAATGGGATGCCCGTGTGTTAAACCTCACTCACCTTGCTCTGTCCACATTTGAATGTCATGCTATTTCAATAACACAACCTGTACCTCTCACCATCATTGTACTTTATCGCCCCCCAGGGACCCTCGGGGATTTTCTGGAAGAACTGGACTCTCTGATCAGCTCATTTCCTGAGGACGGAACACCGCTGATCCTACTGGGTGATTTCAACCTACCAACTGCAGAGAAGCGTCTTCCTGTTACATCCCTATTGTCGTCATTTGACCTGTCCCTTACCCCTTCCCCTCCCACCCATAAGGCAGGGAATGTATTGGACCTTGTGTTCTCCCGAGCCTGCTCCCCATCTAACCTTACTGTTACCCCTATGAAATACTCAGATCACTGCTTCATAACCTTCTCCCTCTCCCTCTCTATCCGCAGATCTAAACAGACCCACCCTCGGACTGTCACCACACGACGCAACCTGAAGACCCTGGATCCCTCAACTCTCTCCTCCTCCATCCTCTCCTCCCTCCCAACCCCAGATGCCATTCCCTCTCTCCCTCCTGACACTCTAACATCTTCCTTTCTCTCCTCTGTCTCCTCAGCGTTCGATCGGCACTGCCCTCTCTCGACCAGGCCAGCACGCTCAAATCCACCGGCTCCGTGGCTATCTGAAACCCTCAGAACTGAGCGAACACCTCTCAGGGCGGCAGAGAGGAAGTGGCACAAGTCGAAGCAACCAGAGGACCTAGCTCACTTCCATGGACTCCTGTCAGGTTTCTCAGTCGCACTCTCCACTGCAAAATCATCATTCTACCACACAAAGATTCAATCATGTACCTCAAACCCTAGGAAACTGTTTAGCACCTTCTCAACTCTCCTCAAACCCCCTCCTCCCCCCCCTCCGTCATCCCTCTCAGCGGATGATTTTGTCACCTACTTTGAAAAGAAGGTTGATGATATCAGTAGTTCATTCTCCCATCTCCCCCAGAATACAGGTTCTAACACACGGAATTGTATCCCTAACATAACATGTCTGTCCTCCTTCTCCCCTCTCTCTGCAGATGACGTCATAAAACTAGTGACTTCCTCTAGACCTACCACCTGTGCCCTGGATCCAATCCCTTCTCCACTCTTCCAGACGATCGCACCTGACCTACTCCCCTTCATAACCGCCATCATCAACAGTTCTGTAACCTCAGGCTGTGTCCCAGCTGCCTTCAAGGCAGCCAGAGTATCACCACTCCTCAAAAAACCAACTCTTGACCCCTCGGACGTCAAGAACTACAGACCGGTATCCCTCCTCTCATTTCTTTCAAAAACCCTTGAACGTGTGGTCTCTAACCAGCTTTCTCTCCATCTCTCACAGAACAACCTGCTGGATCCCAACCAGTCAGGTTTTAAACCGGCCCATTCTACAGAAACGGCACTCCTAGCAGTCACAGAAGCACTCCATGCTGCCCAGGCTGCCTCCCACTCTGCAGTCCTGATTCTTCTGGATCTATCAGCAGCATTCGACACAGTGAATCACCAGCTGCTCCTGGACACCCTTGCTGACCTAGGCATCACCGGGACGGCACTAAAGTGGTTCGCCTCCTACCTGTCAGACCGGACCTACCAGGTCTCATGGAAAGGTTTGCTTTCATCCCCCCGAACCCTCCACACGGGAGTCCCCCAGGGATCCGTACTTGGCCCTCTGCTTTTCTCCCTGTACACCAAATCCCTTGGTGCTGTAATATCTGCTCACAATCTATCCTATCACTGCTACGCTGATGACACTCAACTGTTTTTGTCCTTCCCCCCTTCTGCCACCCAGGTGGAAGAACGCATTGCTGCATGTCTGGCCGACATCTCACAGTGGATGTCAGCCCACCACCTTAAGCTGAACCCGGACAAGACGGAGCTACTCTTCTTCCCAGCTAAGTCTTGCCCCATGCAAGATCTCACTATTTCCATAGATAATGCATTGGTGACTTCA
>NC_137832.1:12707978-12937978 GCF_963921795.1 Nannobrachium achirus
AAGGGATTATGTTTTTAAGTCATATATAATGTCATATCATATCTTAAATCAGTATATATACCGGTAGGTTAATGTAGGCAAAACATTGTTATGTCAGTATACTTAATTATAGATAAATAATAATTCTTATTTTCTCTCTCTTTAGATTCGCAAGAAGAAAAAATATGTCTACATTGATGCCAAAGACGAGACTAAGTCCAACTGGATGAGGTGAGATATAATTCTCCTGTGTTATAAACTTTATTTCAGTTTATAACACAATTTCTCTCCCTCATAGGAAAGGCACGGCTTGTAACTGGTTCCAGAAGATTTGATCATAAAACACCCATTTTAGCTTTTAGTCTTGCACCGTCCTACATTTCAGACTTACTTGTCCCTTATGTGCCATCATGTGAACTCAGATCCTCAGGCAAAGGACTGCTGATCTTTCTAGCTTGCAATTATAAAACAAGAGGTGAACGTGCCTTTGCTTTTAGAGCCCCAACATTTTGGAATGCCTTGTCCAAAGAGATAAATAAGGCTTGCTAACTATTTGTTCCTGTTTTAACCCATTCAGAACGGGTACACATTATGGTGTATTATTATTTTATGCTTTAACTACGGTGCCGCACTGTGAGCTTGTATATCTGCTATTTTTGAAAAATCATGACAATATGAATTTTGATCCGATTCTATTAGTGTCTTTTGAATCCTTCTAAGATTTTTTGAAAAAAACCTATGTTTCTATGTCAGCAATCTGGCTAGCCATCGTCAAAGAAAAGGTCCTTTTCACTTAACTGGAGCTCAGTTAGTCTGTTCTTGAGAGACCACTATGTCAGTGGTTCTCAAACCTTTTCATGTCAAGGATCCCCAAAATTATATTTATAGCCCTTACCCGTTCAAAGATATGAGCTCCAAAATGATGTGCAGTGTGTGGGTTATGGGATGTGCACTGTGCATACAGTATATGAGGGATGGTTGCATGATAATATGTAGGAGCATCAATGTAAGAAATACCCGTTTCGTTTAATGGCTAACCCCCCCCCCCCCCCCCCCCCCCCCCGCCCGCCCGCCCGCCTACCCGCCTGCACACACACACACACTCCCCCCCCCCCCCCCCCCCCCGTGTGTGTGTGTGTGTGTGTGTGTGTGTGGGTTTGTGTGTGATTGTGCATGGCCTGAACAACAGCGCCCCTCCCTTAACATGTGTGGTCACAAAAGGTACTGTAGGCTAAATAGATATAGATACACCATAAAAATGCTATTATACAGCATACGATTTGTGAAAGTGACAAACGGGCTTCACAGTTATGTCAGGTGTGTTCATATGCTGATGGTGATGCGATTTCAGATCAATTGCTCCAGCCACCGAGGAGAAACGCTGTTTCATACAGACAGACACTCACTCAGACAGACATTCGCAAAATTTTATATTTATTTGGCCACGGACCCCCATCTCAAAATATTTAGTTCCAGGGACCACCCAGAAGCAAAATTTGAGTTACAAACGTTTGCTTTGAAAATGCATATGTTCATATTTTCACGACTTTTTCGTGAGCTTGTATATCTGCTATTTTTCACTGGTTAAAGCATTCAATAATTCTAGGCCTAAATGGGTTCTGAAAACTAATCTCTATAGAGCTGCATTCAACCTCTAGCACTCTTGATTTGTGTATGTGTGTGTGTGTGTGTGTGTGTGTGTGTGTGTGTGTGTGTGTGTCAGGTATGTGAACTGTGCTCGCCACGAGGAAGAACAGAACCTGGTAGCGTTCCAGTTCCGACAAGCCGTTGTGTATCGCGTCTGTCGTCCTATTAAAAAGGGAGAAGAACTGCTGGTCTGGTACGGAGATGACTACGCAAAGGAGCTGGGAATCATCTTTGATAAGCTGTGGGACCACAAGAGTTCTGATAAAGGTAACCATCTGTCTGTCTGCTGAATGGAACTAGTCTAAATGACTTACTGACTGTTGATTTATACAATAGAGATTAGTTAGTCTAGTCAAATACTATCAGACTAATCGACTTGTAAATTTGTCTTTTTTTAATTACTTTTAGAGATATAGAGTATTTAGTTTTTAGTGTGCAATACATCTTTACTAACGTGAGCACATGCTGTGTCCATTGATTCTACAGCCTAGTGTGAAAATATTTATAGAGCGTCCTTGAGAATGACTAGTTTAGTCATTGTTCAGACAATACACTCCCAGTTACATTGGACAAAATTACTTATACACATTGTCAGTCAATTTACCCTTACCTTTCAATCCTTGGAACTCCACTCTGAATTTTGATAAGAAGACAGTATTTCAGGTGTGTACATTAAATCTGCTTTGGGGAAGAATAAATTAAACTATAGAGGGTATGCTCCCCCCCACCCCCCTATCTCTCTCTCAGGACCGGGGCCCCAGTCTTCCAAGACTAAGATCCAGTCCTCCAAGACTCAGACCCAGTCTTCTTCCCAGACCCAGTCTTCTTCCCAGACTCAGACTACGGCCTTCTGCTGTCCTGAGTGTCCGTCCGCCTTCACCTCTCAGCTCTTCTTCCACAAGCACCTGAAGAGGAGCCACAACGAGCTCTACTTTCAGATGCTGAGGAGTGGACAGATCCCCCCAGCAGCAGCAGCCTGTCAGCAGCAGCAGATCCCCAGCAGCTCTGCTGCCCAGAGCCACCCCAAACAACCAGGAGACACTGGACACTCTGGGGGGAAAGGTTTCTGCTGTAAGGAATGTGGAAAGAGTTTCAGTAGGTTAGATACCCTGAAGGAACATGAGCGTGTTCACACAGGAGAGAGACCCTTCCAGTGTAAAGTTTGTGAGAAGAGGTTCACTCAGGCAAGCAGCCTGAAGACACACCAGCGTGTCCACACTGGAGAAAAACCTTACCACTGTGGATGGTGTGAGAAGAGTTTCAGTGAGTCAGGCTCTCTGAAGAAACACCAGCGTCTCCACACAGGAGAAAAACCCTTCCTCTGCACACTTTGTGAGAAGAGATTCAATGAGTTGGGCGATCTGAAGAAACACCAACGTGTCCATACCGGAGAGAAGCCGTACCACTGTAAACAGTGTGGCAAGAGTTTTGCTTGGTTAAATGGCCTTAAGCAACACCAGTGTGTCTCCACTGGAGAGAAACCTTTCCCCTGCAGACAGTGTGGAAAGAGTTTCAAGAGGTCAGCTCACCTAAAGAAACACCAGTGTGTCTCTGCACTGTGTTAAACCCTTCCACTGTAAATCAGTGTGAAGAAGAGAGTCAGTCAGGTTGTTCACCTTAAGAAACACCACTGGCCAGTGTTATTGTGTGTTCCTATTGTGTTCCTTTTCATCAGGCCCAGGTATTTAGTACAGCTGTTCAGATGTATGAACACATCAATGGCAATAGGCTTAACTAGAGGCCTATGTCTTGTTTCATTGCATTGTCATAATTTAGTGTGGGGTTTCTTCCATTTAATTCAACACAGTAATTTTCTATTGCTGTTTTCATGCTATAGTAAGATTTCTTTTTAGGTTATGTCTATGGCTTTGTTTATTAAATTGGTGACATAAATTAGCGTGATGCTTTTGTTTTTTGGATGGCATAACTTTTGGCATTATTTAACAAAATGTTCTTCTTGCCAGCATAGTATGACTTTAATAGTATGAGGTTTATTATATTATCCAAACATGATAACATACAGTGGTATGCTATGACTTTTTCCAGTTTCATACATAACTGTACGATGTATTGTCATGACAGCATCTTTATGACATCTGTTACCTGGATGATTTAATTTGGACACATGTTTGCTGTTTCCTGTTTTTGATTGAATATGTTGCATATTGTAGTTTATTTTTATTTAATTTTATGTATATCATTTGGATTGCCACAATTTGAATGAGTTGTTAATGAATAATATGTTATATATTAATTAGTAATCTATCTTAATTTCTACACTGTCTACTCTGTTACCTAGTTTTGATTGAATATGTTGTATATGAATCAGTTGATACTGAATGTGTTATACTGTATATGAATGAGTTATCTAGTTTTGATTGCTGTACCCGAATCAGCTGATTGAAACTGTTGTCACCATGTGTCATTTTGACTTGGTGTTTGTTTAATCTAGCCACTATTTACAGTATAATCTTCATTGGGCTACAGCATAAATCCTTGTTTGACTAATGCTCTTCAGTTGTCATTTATTTGTCTGGTTACAGAATCAGAAGACAAAATAAATGTTATTCTCAGGTTGATATTAATAAAACATGTTTGTAATTGTGAATAACTGGTCTGAAATCATCACTGGAGTACATCTTCCTGTTGGTTAAAAAAAGAAAGAAAAAAATACATTTCCTGTTTTGGTGAGAGTGAGGGGAGAAAGTTAGAAAAAGAAAGATAAGGTTTTCTATTAATTGTATTTGATCATTATTATGTACTTTACTATGATGTACAGTTTCTCTGTACACCTTATTGTCCTCTGGGGGAACATCAGTTTCAGCTTCATCCAGCTGATGGCTGCTGAGATGGGTCGCAGTGGGGAGCAGTAAGGGGTTAAGAGTGTTGCTCAGGGGCTCTTGGACACATAGACCGGGGCGGGGAGGAGAACCAATGAACTTGTGATTACCAGACAGACAAAAGTACAAAAATGGGGGGAAAAAAACTAAACATAAATGTCTTTGGTGTGATGTGGTGACACCAAAATGGGACAGCCAAATATTTACCATGTGTACAACAGTGGTTTTCAACCTTTTTCACATTAAGGGCCATTATTTATTCAGCATTTGAGCCACAGACCGCCATTTGATGACATTTAGCCTTGCTGACCCAAAACAACATCAGCAAGAGTACACATGTTACCAACAAGAATCTGTATGCTGGAATATTAAGGCTGGGCGATAGAATAGCAGCCAGGAGAATGAGACTTGCCGGACACTGCTAAAGACACCAGGAGCTGCCAGCCAGCAAACTGGTTCTGTGGAAACCTACACATGGGACAACCTAGAGAGAGAGAGAGAGAGAGAGAAACGAAACGTAGAATATTTTGTTATCACAATTCCATGATGTATTGACGTGGTACCATAGGAGAGATAACAGGCAAATGTTGACCAAAATAAAAATGTACAAGAAGTCTACACAATCAGAGAATGTAGAAAAATGTAGCAATAAAGGTGTTTAACAATAATTAAACGCTTGAGAGTGTGAAATACAACCAAATGGATTTGGTTTCATTGTATGCTCTCAGAGTTAAAGATCTATAAGGGTCCATTTGGTTACCAAATCTACATCACTTAGCTGGGAGCCACATTGAACCTCCTCCTCACCACTGGTGGTCCCCGCCTCCCGGACCACTGGTTGAAAACCACTGATGTACACTATCACATCTCAATACAAGGTACAAAGACAAGTCCAGCAGCTTCATCCACTTGAAGGTAGAAGGGCTCATCTGTGCTCAACAAGGGACAACTGAATCAGAAAGAATAAAATACCTTCCAGTCACTTCAGAAGAGACTAAACCCACATAAAATATACACTTATTTATTATTTAACAAATAAAATATACTGTAGCACTCCACTGGTCTGCACTTATTCATTGTTTAGCAGGGGTGACTTACGTTCCACTCCTGATTTCCTCAGAGTGAAAACAACAATAGAGTCAATACAAACTTTCTGAGAAGTTGTCAGCCATGTGTTTAGACTTCTCATACATATTTTCACATTGGTGTGCATGACAGTATATCAGCCTATTATTATAGCCCCTGGTCCAATCAACTTTTACCATGTTCCTGACCATGTCTGGAGAAAAGCTGAACTGACAGCTGACAGATGCCTAAAGCAGGGCTGGGCAACCTTAGGCACGGGTGCCAACATTGGCACAGGGGAGGGTGGTCACTGGCACACTGGCAAATGTGAGGGGAATTATATTTTAAAATCAAATATTGTTTTAAACGTAGTCAATTAAATTAAGTCACCTAATTTACAGCAAATTACATCGTGCACATAATTCTACATTCATTAAAATCTAAACTTTGACTGGGGAGGGAGTTGGGAGATAGGTGGGTTATTGCTCTGAGTCTAATGATCGTTATAACAATGTCCTGACAATCAAAATATGTCGGTGTGTCATTAAAATGTATGTTGACATGGCACACTGAACATCTAGAAAATAAAAAACATGGCACACATTTCAAAAAGGTTGCTGACCCCTGGCCTACATCATCTTACAATGTGCCTGGGGTTGTGTATATTAGATACATATTATTGTTGTTATTATAGGCTATATTATATTATGTATTTATTTATTTTGCATAGTAGCCTTTGTGTGTGCCATTTAATGATGTATGAATTGAGTACAAAGGGACCCCAATGCAAACAAGCCTGACAGCTTTCTTGTGTTGCTTCTGTACTTTTTCCTTTGCAAACTTCTAATGAAGAATTCAATCAATCAATTATAAATGATTCCCTGGCCTATGATGTCTTCATCAGTGAAGAAAGAGAAAAGAAAGTGGCCTCCCTCTCTCTCTCTCTCTCTCTCTCTCTCTATCTCTCTCTCTCTCTCTTCCACGACTGCGCGGACGCGCACGCACGCACGCACGCATGCGCGCGCGCGCACACACACACACGCGAACCGGCACAAGCGCAAGTGCGACGTGACGTCAGTCGTCACTCATTGTGTGAAGGCAAGGCGCGAATTTTCCCGCCTCTGAAGAAGATAAGGAAGAGAGAAGACGTGATTTATCATTTCATAAACTAACTAACTATTATTATTTAGTTGTTTGACTGATACTGAACGTACAGAAGGTGGGTGACACAGAAATACGTTGAAACATAGTACAACATAGGCTTACTCTTCACATGAACGTTTATATCAACTAATAGGCTATAGTTCTCTATCCAGCTTATCATGAAGTGAATGTTATCTATGAGTTTAATTGTTTGCTGCTACCTCCAGCTAACCTAGCTAGCCTTTAGCTAAACCTGTTCTTTGTTCTATGTTGACTATTCTTGTGTATTGCTGCAGCTGCTATTGGAACTAAATTATATGTTACAACTATGTTGTGTCTCCAGTTGACAGAAGAAGAAGGTTGGAGAAGACAGCTAGCAAACATGGCGAGTTGTATGGAGGAAAAGGTGAGACAGAACAAGTTACAGTGGGTGTAAAAAATGTATTGTGTTGCTAATATTAACATTAGTCTGTTTGGTGAGCAGCTTGATTGATTCCATCCATACTGTGACTCATGTCACGTGTTTTCTTAAGGAATTCATTAATTAGTTCATTCATTCATTCATTCATTCATTCATTCATTCAGTGAGTGAATGAAATGAACTATAAAGTACTTAAAGCTATACAACCAAGTCTGTGTTACCATTACCAGTGATATATTCCCTCCTCTGTGTCTCCATTCATGACATGACATGACATGACATGACATGACATGACATGACATGACATGACATGAACTCTTAAGTGCTAGTCTTATACAGTATGTGTATTGTAAGTACATGAAATGAACTATAAAGTGCTAGTCTTATAATAGGCCTATGTGTATTGTAAGGTAATGAAAGTGCTAGTATTATAATTTAGCTGACACGTTTATTGTAAGCTAACTGAGTCTATATTACAATAAGTGATTTTCCCTGCTCCTCTCCGTGTCTCTCCATACATTACATTACATTACATGACTTTACATTACATTACAGGACAAGCTGGACTTTGAGGACCTGAGACGCCATTTCACCAAGAAACAGTGGAGTGAGCTGAAGGAGATCGAGAAGATAAGATACTCAAACCTGAAGAGCAACCACCTGTTTAAGCTCTCTATAGGTAATGTAACTTATTATAATGTCATTAAATAACAGGTAATACAATTAGATAGACAGTGAGTGAGTGAGTCACAAGGCTGCATGTTTAGAATGCATACACCAGAGCAGGGGTCTTCTCTCTCAACCCCTTAGTTGAGAGAGAGAGATGAAGCAGGGACCCCCACAACCTTTTCATGGATTCCATATATAGTTTCATTGTTTGACAGCACAATCATCAGTGTATTTTAGATTCATGTCAATTTGTGTTTTCAGATATTTAACCACTTGAACCGTCAATACATAATAAACTTGACCTTTCATTCTGTACTTAGTGAGCTCTTTTTCCCCTCTACACCAAACCTCTTTGCTGAAAATAGCAGATCTACAAGCTCACAAAGCCTCGCAGTGCGAGGCGTTGAGAGCTTGTAGATCTGCTATTTTTTGGCAAAAGTTCTCAGAATATGGATGGTTAATATAAAAAAGGGGGAACAAAGGTCTGTCACTCAGTTTTGAAGGACCCCCTGTAGTAACTCTGAGGACCCCCTAGGGGTCCCGGACCCCCTGTTGAAGACCCCTGCACTAGAGCATTGGTTCTCAAAAGTGGGGTCCCAGGACCCCCAGTGGTCCTTGAGGGAGCTCCAGGGGGTCCCCAGCTAAATAATAGTTAGGAACCAAATGGACCCTTATGGGAATGTAACTCAGAGAGTTTACACATGGAACTAAACGGGTCCACTTGGTTCCATTTGTACACTCTCCGAGTTGAATTAACATTGATTAAAAAAAATAAAAAAATAAAAAGAAAAGGGTTCTCAGAGATAGAAATACCATTAAATGGGGGTATGTAGCCTAATGCATGTCAAACTGGGGGTCCTTGAAATTAAAATGGTTGGGAATCACTGCTAGAGCCCTAAAATCTTCTTTTATGGGGGTCCCTGGCATATCTTTTCAAATGGGGGTCTGCGGGGCTACTAACTGTCAATTTGCGGGTCCTTGACATGAAAAGGTTTGAGAAGCACTTCATAGAGAGATCATTATCATTTGTTTTTAAATTACATTTCTACTCTGTGACTAATCCGGGGAAATGAATAACCAAAATTACCACTAAACAGTAAGTGCAATGGTGGAATGTACTAGTCTGGGATCAGTTCACTTTACGTGGTTTGATCCGGTCGGGAGCGGAAACCACTTTACGTCATGTTGTAGTCCTAGACGGACTACACTTTGGCCGGAACTATCAACCGGATTCAGTTTTAACCCAAAATATTCCCCTGCACCCAAGGACATAGTTTTAGGGCCTACCTAATAAACACCTTGATGCGGCCTAGTTTTGCTTTCGAAAATAAGTTTGGTATGTGCATCTTTTATTCCAACTCGTAGCGACTGGCAAGACTATAGGCTTCTCGAGCATTTTAATAGGGATTGGGTAAACAAACGAGGGGAACTAAATCAAAGCGACGCCGCTTCTTCCAGTGGTTTCCGCGCTTTAGGCGGAAACCAAGCGGTCTGTTGTGAACGAACACCAGGCTTTCTCCCCAGAAAGACTGGTAGGCGAGGTTAGGAATATACAGCTGACATTTTGACAGTGATGTCACAATAATGGTAGATTGAACCATTTTGTATTGCAGTAATGATGCAGCAGAATTTCATTGTTTAATGACTGAAACAGAATACACATCAGTTATTATCATCATCAGATGATATTGACATGTTCCAGATCAGATCAGATCAGATAATCAGTGCTTAATAGAGTAGTAGATTCCTGAAGTTAGTACTTAGTCAAGTACATTAGTCATGCTGTTGGTTCCATGTGTAATGACTGCTCCCTACTGGTGAAAACATGAACTTGTTTCTCAACTTCGCTATGTTTGTTTTGTTAACAAGCAAAAGTCCAATATTCAACTAAGTGAATGTTCTATAGATAGTAAATACAGGTGTTTTATTTACACACCAGACAATCCCTGTTGGGAAAGTATACCAGGAATATGTTATTTTTCTTCCTGTGTCTTCATCACTATATATCAGTGGTTCTCAACCTTTTCAGGCCGCGACCCACAAAATAATCATAGTTTAACTGGGGACCCCCCACCCTGACGAGCACTAAAGAGTTGAGGCATTACATTTTGTTTAACACGGTTCTGTTGTGAAAATAGCAGATCTACCTGCTCACAATGTCTCGTGTTGCAAGGCGTTTTGAGCATGTAGATCTGCTATTTTCACAATTTATGCCTCTAATATTTGACAATTTGGCCAATGTTAATATTTTCATTTTAGAGGTATTAAAAAGGTCTTAAATGTCCTTAATTTATCACTTTGGAAATGTGCAGATACCCTCTATATACTTAAACTTTATGTTGGTTTGTTTACTGTTGAGTGAGAAAACAATGTTGCACATCAAGTTAATCAACTGGGGACCCCCCCAAAATAATTTCGGGACCCCCTGGGGTTCCCGACCCACAGGTTGAGAACCACTGCTATAGATCACATTCATCTGCTTCTATCTGTCTCTCTCTCTACCTTTCTGTCATCTCCCCCCTCCCTCCATCAGGTCTGAAGTCTCAGCCTCCAGACTTTATGAGGAGACGCAACAAGAGCACTCCGCTCCACACCTCCTCCACTCAGCTCACCTCCTCCAGTGAGGAAGAGGAGGAGAAGGATGAAGATGAGGAGTGGACTCCTTCTGTGTCTGGTAATCCTACAATGTTCCCATAGTTACACTACTGCAGGGGTTTTCAAAGTGGGTGACGGGGCACCCTGGGGTTGCGTGATGGCAGTCCAGGGGTGCCACGAGATAATTCAATAATATTTGGCATTTATTTGGACACAAAAATATTTAGTATCATTTTAAACTTGAAGTACAAAGATATTTTCAGTCAGTTCAAACCAAAATGGCTGTTTTCCTCACAACATAATCGCTAGAATATGCTATAAATATAAGGTGCTGGGAGTGAACATTATGAATATTGTCTCTGTCAGGCAAAAAACCTTGTTTCTCCAAGTTTCAAATGTGTATGTTTTTTGGTCAGATAAAAGCCCTACATCATCGTACAAAAGTGTCACACAAGTAGTGAAAATAGCAGATCAACAAGCTTGTAGATCGGCTATTTTCACTTTTTTAAAATAATAACACAAAAAGAGAAGGTTCTGGATATACAAGGTTTCCACCCGACAATGACGATATAATGTAGGGGTGCTTCAGATGAAAAAAATATTCATGGTGTGCCCTGAGACAAAAAAGTTTGGGAACCCCTGCACTACTGTACTTAATAGTGTTGGTGAACTGTTCCCACAGTAGCTTATATCAAACACGACACACCTGCATATCTCCTTATATGGGACGTTCTGTCTGTGACATCAGCTGTGGTGATGTCAGTCTCTGCCAACCTTCTATGACAGACATGCACACAAAGAGAGACGTAGGAGCGGTTAGCACCGCTCAAAATCTCCATCAATTCAAGGCTTAGTGGAAGGTGTAATTGATTTTTTTGGGTGAGCTACTCCTTTAATACAAGCCTGAACCTTGTGTGTGTCTGTCTGTGATAATTGGCAGTCACCATACATGGAGGAGGCAATGTTTCCTGTACACATGAATTGTATCCTGAACATACTTGTTGTTGAGTTTCCCCAAGTTTTTTTGTGCATCCACTATTGTTTGTGTTCAAGAATTTCGTGTTAAATTTGATCGCAAATGAAGAGTGTGTGTGTGTGTGTGTGTGTGTGTGTGTGTGTGTGTGTGTGTGTGTGTGTGTGTGTGTGTGTGTGTGTGTGTGTGTGTGTTTTCAGGTCGACAGAAAACACTGACAGTGCCCCCCAGTGACAGAGAGCTGAGAAATCTGCCCAGGATTGATTACACTGAGGAGGAAGAGCCAGAGGACGAAGAATACTTCTGTTAGTATTTATATCTGTCTTCTCTCTGTTTTTACATTCATCTTTCTCTCCTCTCTCTTTCTCTCACACACACACATCTTTGTCTCATCTTTTCCATCCCTGTTGTTGTTCTATAACTCTACTACTTTGTACAATGTCTAGTTGTATGTGGCATACTTTTTAACACTGTTCACTTCTGTCTGTCTGTCTGTCTGTCTGTGTCTGTCTGTCTGTCTGTCTGTCTGTCTGTCTGTCTGTCTGTCTGTCTGTCTGTCTGTGTGTCCATCCAGACTGTGACGAGTGTAAGGAGTTCTTCCTATGGTACTGTGAGGAACATGGACCTCCTGTGTTCAGGATTGGTCGTACTATACCTCTAGGAGTTCCTGACAGAGCCAGGAAGACTCTGCCTAAGAGATTCCAGGTACAACTGTGTGCACTGTACTAGAGCTGTCACCATGTGCCTAATGCACCATTCCATCCAAAGATTTTATTTTTTGATTTTTTTCATATAGGCACTGAGGCCTATATGATTATTAAATTAGGCTAATATCTTGATTTGTAAAGAAAGACTTGTATTTCATTATTTGAATAATAACAAATGAGAATAACAAAAAGTTTAAAATCAACAAGATGAACTTCTCATTAATGTAGTGAGCTGTTATGGTGATGTGGTTTCTATGCTGTGAAAACGAAGCTTTTTTGGCCATTGTATGGGTGCCGCCATCATTGTTTTAATGGTATCAAAGGAATGCTATTGGCTGCCAACGGTCACGTGCAACCGCAGGGATACATGGGACATTGTCTTGAGCTTGCCTAAAATAAAGCACACGAAGAGGAACCATCACACAAGCCTATGATCACAAGCCCCTCCTACAGCATAACCTGTGTTACATCAAATATAACATAAATTGGACCATATTTTCACAAAGCTCAAATCATGGTGATTGAAATGAGGCTTTAAACTAGCGACAGGAACTATAAAGTATTTATGACAATGTTTATTAAGGTAAGAAAATCAAATGTAAAAGTTTGGAGGAAATGAATGGAATCCTATGGAGAACATGGTGCCAGAACAGCGCAACTAGCGGCCAATCATAGGAACTTTCAGTTCTGTGTTTGCTTCATTTTAAATAGGGACAACAACACCCCTGGTCTATGTCTACCCATCTGTTGTTAAGCAGCCCTTCAGTAATTCATGCCTTCGCATGGACATGAAACCCTTTTGTGCTCATTGCTCATAATATGGGCCAATTTATACTTATTTACTGTTGTTGACAACACATGAGCCTCATATGCATCGGCTTGTTAGTTGGTAAAGTTGTTCCAGAACGCTGATCAAATGGTTAAACCCAGCGTTCTCTACCACTGAGAGGGCTCTAATGCTATTACTGTAATACAACTGTGCTCCTTATTTCCTTATGTCAAATGCCTCTGTGTGTGTGTGTGTGTGTGTGTGTGTGTGTGTGTGTGTGTGTGTGTGTGTGTGTGTGTGTGTGTGTGTGTGTGTGTGTGTGTGTTTTCAGATTAAACGGTCACGCATCCCAAATGCAGGTCTAGGGGTTTTCTACAAGGGAAAGTTTCCTCTGGATATCGGGACTCACTTTGGTCCTTATCAAGGAGTGAAGACCCCCAAAGAGGAGGCTGAGGAGAGTGGATACTCCTGGGTGGTGAGTGTGTGATGTCTGACTGTCAGATACTGTACATGTATGAAGAACATGAAAATCATATGGGATTTGAAAATATACAGTACCAGTAAGACACCTCAGGGCGACATGCGACCTCGAGGTTGCGTATTTCTTGGCAATCTGGCCAGTGATGTATATCGGATCAGTTACCCATATATGGAGACCCCTGGTACCCATATATGGAGATCCATGTACTGTATATGGAGATATGCCAAACGTTTTTACTCACTTATTCATTATGTGAATGTCCTATGATGTCTATGACATCTGACATCATACCCTTTTATGCCCATACATGGAGATCCCTGTCTGTAGAACCAGCCGTTAGTGTAGTATGTGGCCGATGTGGACTACAAATATGGGCATTCCCATATGAAGTGGGCTTAATATTGATGACATCAGGGAACTCCATATTTGGGCATAAAAGGGAATTTGTTAGTGTGACATCACAGTGAAGCCAGAGCGTGATGTCAGAGCGGCAAACCATTCTGTTAAGAGTAGTGACCCTGACATCACAGTGATGTCAGAGTGACAAACATACATTACATACATACATACATACATTACATACATACATACATACATACATACATACATACATTACATACATACATACATACATACATACATACATACACAAGCTGTGACCATTCACATACTAAACTTGCGACCTACGGTCACAATAATCTTACACACAATCTTGTCAGATCTACCGTATAATGAAGGACACTGCTTAGTGAGTAGTTGTATGGTAACGAGGGATTATGTTTTTAAGTCATATACCGGTATAATGTCATATCATATCTTAAATCAATATATCTACGTACCGGTAGGTTAATATAGAGAAACATTGTTATGTCAGTATACTTAATTATAGATAAATAGTCATTATTATTTTTTCTCTCTTTAGATTCGCAAGAAGAAAAAATATGTCTACATTGATGCCAAAGACGAGACGAAGTCTAACTGGATGAGGTGAGATATACTTCTCATGTTATGAAATGAAATAAAGTACTTTACACAATTTCTCTCCCTCATAGGAAAAGCACAGCTTTTTAACTGGTTCCAGAAGATTTGATCATAAAACACCCATTTTAGCTTTTAGTCTTGCACCGTCCTACATTTCAGACTTACTTGTCCCCTATGTGCCATCATGTGAACTCAGATCCTCAGGCAAAGGACTGCTGATCATTCCAGCTTGCAATTATAAAACAAGAGGTGAACGTGCCTTTGCTTTTAGAGCCCCAACACTTTGGAATGCCTTGTCCGAAGAGATTAGGCTTGCTAACTATTTGCTCCGTTTTAGCCTATTTAGAACGGGTACACATTATTGTGTATCATTATTTTATGCTTTAACTATTGAAAAATAGCAGATATGCAAGCTCACAGCGCGGCACCGAGTGCCGCACTGCGAGCTTGTAGATCTGCAATTTTTTTTCTTGAAAATTAGAATTTTGACTCAATTCAATTCGTGTCTTTTGAATCCTTCTAAGATTTTTGGAAAAACCTATGTTTCTATGTCAGCAATCTGGCTAGTCATCGTCAAAGAAAAGGTCCTTTTCACTTAACTGGAGCTCAGTTAGTCTGTTCTTGAGAGACTACTATGTCAGTGGTTCTCAAACCTTGTGAAGGACCCCCAAAATCATATTTATTTGGCCACGGACCCCCATCTCAAAATATCTAGTTCCAGGGACCACCCATAAGCAAAATTTGAGTTACAATCGTTCGCTTTGAAAATGCATATATTCAAATATTTGCACACATTTTCACGACTTTTTCAAAAATAGCAGATCTACAAGCTCGCAGCGCGCTGTGAGTTTGTATATCTTCTATTTTTCACTGGTTAAAGCATTCAATAATTCTAGGCCTAAATGCCTTCTGAAAATGAATCTCTATAGAGCTGCATTCAACCTCTAGCACTCTTGATTTGTGTGTGTGTGTGTGTGTGTGTGTGTGTGTGTGTGTGTGTGTGTGTGTGTGTGTGTGTGTGTGTGTGTGTGTGTGTGTGTGTGTGTGTGTGTGTGTGTGGCAGGTATGTGAACTGTGCTCGCCACGAGGAAGAACAGAACCTGATAGCGTTCCAGTTCCGACAAGCCGTTGTGTATCGCGTCTGTCGTCCTATTAGAAAGGGAGAAGAACTGCTGGTCTGGTACGGAGATGACTACGCCAAGGAGCTGGGAATCATCTTTGATAAGCTGTGGGACCAAAAGAGTTCTGATAAAGGTAACCATCTGTCTGTCTGTCTGTTGAATGGAACAAACATGATCTGCATTAAAGAGACATTTGACAGTCTGAATAAGGAGCCAGGGGTTCAGGTGTGTTACTACATTAAATCTGCCTTTGAGCAGGATAAACTCAATCATAAGTTAGGAAGTGTGGTATAGGTTTCCTAAGAAGATTTAACATTCTAAAGGCTGGTCTATTAAGTGCTGTTGGTTAAATAAAAAATACAAATAAAAAACGTTTAGCATATTCATTAAACATGAAGTCATGTGAATGATTGTATGTGGATTTCTATAATTCACATTATAACAACGTAACAGATCATAGAATTGATGTTTTGTGTATTCAAGGTTCAAATATACATTTTAAAAGTAGGGCCCATATCGTAACATAATGGAACAGCATAGGAGCATAATTGAACAAGGTCATTGATCAAATACATACTGCAAATTATTGATCATATTCTGCTTGGTCTCTGTCTCTCTCTTTCTTTCTCTCTCTCCCCCCCTCTCTCTCTCTCTCTCTCTCTCTCTCTCTCTCACGCTCTCTTTTTCTCTCTCTCTCTCTTACTCTCTCCCTCTCAGGACTTCCAAGACTAAGATCCAGTCTCCTCAGACTAAGTCTCCCCAGACTCAGACCCAGTCTTCTTCCCAGACTCAGGCCTTCTGCTGTCCTGAGTGTCCGTACGCCTTCACCTCTCAGCTCTTCTACCACAAGCACCTGAAGAGGAGCCACAACGAGCTCTACTTCCAGATGCTGAGGAGTGGACAGATCCCCCCAGCAGCAGCAGCCTGTCAGCAGCAGCAGATCCCCAGCAGCTCTGCTGCCCAGAGCCACCCCAAACAACCAGGAGACACTGGACACTCTGGGGGGAAACCTTTCTGCTGTAAGGAATGTGGAAAGAGTTGCAGGAGCTTAGCTGACCTGAAGGAACATGAGCGTGTTCACACTGGAGAGAGACCCTTCCAGTGTAAAGTTTGTGAGAAGAGGTTCACCAAGGCAGGCAACCTGAAGAGACACCAGCGTGTCCACACTGGAGAAAAACCTTACCAGTGTAACCAGTGTGACATGAGTTTCAGTGAGTCACATCACCTGAAGTCACACCAGCGTCACCACACTGGAGAAAAACCTTACCAGTGTAACCTGTGTGACAAGAGTTTCAATCATTCAGGCAATCTGAAGACACACCAGCGTCTCCACACAGGAGAAAAACCCTTCCTCTGCACACATTGTGAGAAGAGATTCACTCAGTCAGGTGATCTGAAGAAACACCAACGTGTCCACACCGGAGAGAAGCCGTACCACTTTAAACAGTGTGGCAAGAGTTTTGCTCGGTTAGATAACCTGAAGCAACACCAGTGTGTCTCCACTGGAGAGAAACCTTTCCCCTGCAGACAGTGTGGAAAGAGTTTCAAGAGGTCAGCTCACCTAAAGAAACACCAGTGTGTCTCTGCACTGTGTTAAACCCTTCCACTGTAAATCAGTGTGAAGAAGAGAGTCAGTCAGGTTGTTCACCTTAAGAAACACCACTGGCCAGTGTTAGTGTGTGTTCCTATTGCGTTCCTTTTCATCAGGCTATAGGTATTTAGTACAGCTGTTCAGATTTTTGAACACATCAATGGCAATAGCCTTAACTAGAGGCCTATGTGTTGTTTCATTGCATTGTCATAGTTTAGTGTGGGGTTTCTTCCATTTAATTCAACACTGTAATTTTCTATTGTTGTTTTCATGCTATAGTAAGATTTATTTTTAGGTTATGACTATGACTTTGTTTATTAAATTGGTGACATAAATTAGCATGATGCTTTAGTTTTTTGGATGGCATAACTTTTGGCATTATTTAACAAAAGCATAGTATGACTTTAATACTATGAGGTTTATTATATTATCATACAGTGGTATACTACTATGACTTTGTCCAGTTTCATACTGTAACAGTACAATGTATTGTCATGACAGCATCTTTATGACATCTGTTACTTGGATGATTTAATTTGGACACACATGTTTGCTGTTTCCTGTTTTTGATTGAATATGTTGCATATTGTAGTTTATTTTTTATTTATTTTTATTTATTTCAATTGGATTGTCACAATTTGAATCAGTTGTTAATGAATATATTATGTAGTTTTAATTGACTATACCTGAATCGGATTTTACCAGGATGATTTAATTTCAACACGTATGATTTCTGTAGAAAACCCCTAGACCTAGTTTTGATTGAATATGTTGTATATGAATCAGTTTATATTGAAATTGTTAGACTGTATATGAATGAGTTATCTAGTTTTGATTGCTCTACCTGAATCAGCTGATTGATTCTGTTGTTACCATGTGTCATTTTGACTTGGTGTTTGTTTAATCTAGCCATTATTTACAGTATAATCTAGCGTAAATCCTTGTTCGACTAATGCTCTTCAGTTGTCATTTATTTGTCTGGTTACAGAATCAGAAGACAAAAGAAATGTTATTCTCAGGTTGATATTAATAAAAAATGTTTGTAATTGTGAATAACTGGTCTGAAATCATCACTGGAGTACATCTTCCTGTTGGTTAAAAGAAAGAAAAAAATACATTTCCTGTTTTGGTGAGAGTGAGGGGAGAAAGTTATAGAAAGAAAGATAAGGTATTTTCTATTAATTGTATTTGATCATTATTATGTACTGTAATATGATGTACAGTTTCTGTACACCTTATTGTCCTGTGGGGTAAATTCAGTTTCAGCTTCATCCAGCTGATGGCTGCTGAGATGGTTATGATGAGAGCTTTAGGAGGAGCAGTAAGGGTTTAAGAGTGTTGCTCAGGGGCTCCTGGACACATAGACCGGGGCGGGGAGGAGAACCGATGACCTTGTGATTACCAGACAGACAAAAGTACAAAAATAAAAAATAAACATAAATGTCTTTAGTTTGATGTTGTGACACCAAAATGGGACAGCCAAATATTTACCATGTATACAACAGTGGTTTTTAACCTTTTTCACATTAAAGGGGTATTTCACTTTCAAAATAACTTTTGGTAATTTTATCATCTAATCAGGCTTTTATATATCAGGCTTTTATATACCCTGAACAGTTTTTAATTTGCTTGATTGAATATTTAGATATTTGATGTAAATGTTACCAGGCCCTCCAGGCCCAGGGCCTCTCCCCACACACACCCATTGTAACTTCAAACTTCATTTAAACCATGATAGATTCATTAAAAACACCCATTATTTTTTCTGGTGGCTCGTAATACCCTCCTAATACGTGAGCAGGCCGTGTTTTTTCGATAACTGTTTTCATTTATTTTTAATAATTATTTTATTGTATTTCATTTTTTCCATTTTCCCAAATAATTATAAAAAAAAAAATGAAAAAAGTTATCGGAAAAACACGGCCTGCTCACGTATTAGGAGGGTATTATGAGTCTCCAGAAAAAATAATGTGTGTTTTTAATGAATCTATCATGGTTAAAATGGAGTTTGAAGTTACAATGGATGTGTATGTGGAGAAGCCCATTGGGGAGTTGCCCGATGTCGTTTTATTGAAAGTGAAATATCCCTTTAAGGTCCATTATTTATTCAGCATTTGAGCCACGGACCACCATTTGATGACATTTAGCCTCGCTGACCCAAAACAACATCAGCAAGAGTACACATGTTACCAACAAGCTTCTGAATAGCAGCCAGGAGAATGAGACTTGCCGGACACTGCCAAAGACACCAGGAGCTGCCAGCCAGCAAACTGGTGCTGTGGAAACCTACACATGGGACAACCTAGAGAGAGAGAGAGAGAGAGAGACACGAAACGTAGAATATTTCGTTATCACAATTCCATGCTGTATTGACGTGGTACCATGGGAGAGATAACGGGCAAATGTTGACCAAAATAACAATTTACAAGAAGTCTACACAATCAGAGAATGTAGAAAAATGTAGCAATTAAGGTGTTTAACAATAGTTAAACGCTTGAGAGTGTGAAATACAACAAAATGGATTTTGTTTCATTGTATGCTCTCAAGAGTTAAAGATCTATAAGGGTCCATTTGGTTAACACCTCTACATCACTTAGCTGGGAGCCAACTTGAACCTCCTCAAGGACCACTGGTGGTCCCCGCCTCCCGGACCACTGGTTGAAAACCACTGATGTACACTATCAATTCTCAATACAAGGTACAAAGACAAGTCCAGCAGCGTCATCCACTTGAAGGTGGAAGGGCTCATCTGTGCTCAACAAGGGACAACTTGAATCAGAGAGAATAATACCTTCAGGCACTTCAAGAGAGACTAGAATAAACCCACATAAAATATACTGTAGCACTCCACTGGTCTGCACTTATTCATTGTTTAGCAGGGGTGACTTACGTTCCACTCCTGATTTCCTCAGAGTGAAAACAACAATACAGTCAATACAACGTTTCTGAGAAGTTGTCAGCCACGTGTTTAGACTTCATTTTATCATACATATTATCACATTGGTGTGCATGACAGTATATCAGCCTATTATTACATCCCCTGGTCCAATCAACTTTTACCATGTTCCTGACCATGTTCTGGAGAGAAAAGCTGAACTGACAGCTGACAGAGTATGCCTAAAGCAGGGCTGGGCAACCTTAGGCACGGTGCCAACATTGGCACAGGGGAGGGTGGTCACTGGCACACTGGCAAATGTGAGGGGAATTATATTTTAAAATCAAATATTGTTTTAAACGTAGTCAATTAAATTAAGCCACCTAATTTACAGCAAATTACATCCTGCACATAATTCTACATTCATTAAAATCTAAACTTTGACTGGGGAGGGAGTTGGGTTATTGCTCTAATGATGAGTCTAATAATCGTTATAACAATGTCCTGACAATCAAAATATGTCGGTGTGTCATTAAAATGTACATATATGGCACACTGAACTTCTAGAAAATAAAAACATGGCACTTCATTTTTAAAATGATAAATTATGATTCCCTGTGGCCTATGATGTCTTCATCAGTGAAGAAAGAGAAAAGAAAGTGGCCTTTCTCTCCCCCTCTCTCTCTCCCCCCCCTCCCCCCCTCTCTCTTTCCTCTCTCTCTCTCTCTCTCTCTCTCTCTCTCTCTCTCTCTCTCTCTCTCTCTCTCATCCACGACTGCACAGCACAGGCGCACACACACACACACACACACACACACACACACACACACACACACACACACACACACACACGCACGCGCGCGCACGCACGCACACACACACGCACACACACACACACACACACACACACACACACACACACACACACACACACACGACGTTCACGATGCGTGGTGGTGACGTCAGTCGTCACTCATTGTGTCAAGGCAAGGCGCGAATTTTCCCGCCTCTGAAGAAGACAAGGGAGAGAGAAGAAGTGTTTTATAATAAACTAACTAACTATTATTATTTAGTTGTTTGACTGATACTGAACGAGTGAACGTAGACAGAAGGTGGGTGACACAGAAGTACAACCTAGGCCTACTCTTCACATGAACATTAGACTATATCAACTATTATTAGGCCTATAGGCCTATATCTCTATCCAGCTTATCATGAAGTGAATGTTATCTAATGAGTTTAATTGTTAGCTGTTACCTCCAGCTAACCTAGCTAGCCTTTAGCTAAACCTGTACTTTGTTCTATGTTGACAGAACTTGACACTATTGTGTATTGCTGCAGGCAGCTGCTATTGAAACTATATGTTACAACTATGTTTTGTCTCTAGTTGACGGTTGGAGAAGACTAGCAAACATGGCGAGTTGTATGGAGGAAAAGGTGAGACAGAACAAGTTACAGTGGGTGTGTTGCTATTTGCTAATATTAACATTAGTCTGTTTGGTAAGCAGCTTGATTGATTCCATACTGTGACTCATGTGTTTTCTTTAATTAAAAATGAACGAATGAATGAATGAATGAATTAGTTCATTCATTCATTCATTCATTCAGTCATTCATTCATTCAGTGAGTGAATGAAATGAACTATAAAGTACTTATAAGGTAATGAAAGTGCTAGTATTATAATTTAGCTGACACGTTTATTGTAAGCTAACCAAGTCTATATTACAATAAGTGATATTCCCTGCTCCTCTATGTGTCTCCATACATTACATTACATTACATTACATGACTTTACATTACAGGACAACCTGGACTTTGAGGACCTGAGACGTCATTTCACCAAGAAACAGTGGAGTGAGCTGAAGGAGATAGAGAAGATAAGATACTCAAACCTGAAGAGCAACCACCTGTTTAAGCTCTCTATAGGTAATGTAATATAACATGATAACCTATAATGTCATTGGATAACTCTATAGGTAATGTAATATAACAAGGTAATAAAATGAGATAGACAGTGAGTGAGTGAGGCACAAGGCTGCATGTTTAGAATGCATACACTAGAGCATTGTTTCTCAAAGTGGGGTCCCAGGACCCCCAGTGGTCGTTGAGGGAGCTCCAGGGGGTCCCCAGCTAAATTATAGTTAGGAACCAAATGGACCCTTATATGTAACTCAGAGAGTTTACACATGGAACCTAACGGGTCCATTTGGTTCCATTTGTACACTCTCCGAGTTGAATTAACATTGATTTAAAAAAAAAGGTTATCAGAGATAGAAATACCATTAAATGGGGGTCCGTAGCCTAATGCTTGTCAAACTGTGGGTCCTTGAAATTATAATGGTTGGTAATCACTGCTAGAACCCTAAAAATCTTCTTTTATGGGGGTCCCTGGCATATCCTTTCAAGTGCAATGGTGGAATGTATAGTCAAATGACATTTTGACAGTGATGTCACAATAATGGTAGATTGAACCTTTCTGTATTGCAGTAATGATGCAGCAGAATTTCATTTCATTTCATTTCATTTTTTTAATGACTGAAATAGAATACACATCAGTAACATCATTATCATCATCAGATGATATTGACATGTTCCATATCAGATCAGATCAGATGATCACAATCAGTGCTTAATAGAGTAGTAGATTCCTGAAGTTAGTACTTTGTCAAGTACATTAGTCATGCTGTTGGTTCCATGTGTCATGACTTTACATGGAACCAACTGCTCCCTCCTGGTGAAAACATGAACTTGTTTCTCAACTTCACTATGTTTGTTAACAAGCAAAAGTCTAATATTCAACTAAGTGAATGTTCTATCGATAGTAAATACAGGTGTTTTTTTTACACATCTGACAATCCCTGTTGGGAAAGTATACCAGGAATATGTTGATCTTTTTCTTCCTGTGTCTTCATCACTATATATCAGTGGTTCTCAACCTTTTCAGTCCGCTACCCCCAAAATAATCATAGTTGAACTGGGGCCCCCACCCTGACGAGCACTAAAGAGTTGTGAAAATAGCAGATCTACCTGCTCACAATAGGCGTATTTCCACTGCAGGGCCAAGCCAGAACCAGAACCAGAACTTTCCAGAACCAAGAACTTTCAAGAACCCGTGAAGTTCCAGAACCAAGTTCTGCTTTTGTTTCCATATAACCAGACCCAACCGGGAAGCTCAACTGGTCAGCCTGATTTGGCTGAGACAAAACAGCTGGTCATTTGAACAGCAGCACATTCGGGAATCTAAAATCTAAAATAACAGCTGTATGTAAGAAATACGTCTTTATTTACTACTTTCTGTATATAAAAATAAAATAAAAAACAATAGAACGTTCAAACAAGCTGCTAACTGTACTGAGCTGGCCTTTGCTCTAGGGAGAAAAAAAGCATGTCTCTCTCACACACGCACGCACGCGCGCACACACACACACACACACACACACACACACACACACACACACACACACACAATGGACGGGCGAATGTAGAAATGCTTATCTCCACTGTTTTAGTTTGTTGTCGGTCTATCGACGTACATTTTCTTTATTTGTGCTTGGCACCGTGTCTGTCTGCTTGTGCACTCGACGGCGACGCCCATTTCAGAAAGACGACGGCGACGGAATTTGTTTGAAAATCCTTTCATAAATATTCAGAAGGAGCTAGGAAGCATCCGTTCAACGGATGCTTCTAGCTCCTTCTGAATATCTTCTTCTCCCGCCCAGACACAAATAAGAGCCTGTATCATCACATTCACTTGACCAATGTGTCGTGGCTGTCGTCTGGCGTCGCGTCCATAGTGTTTCTGTGTTTCTGTGTTTCTGTCTGTCGGAATAGGATTTTAAAAATGACGCTGTTGTGTTGTGAGAGATTTCTCCCCGTTCTCCTCGGTGTCGTTACCTCCGCTCGACCAATCGAGAGCCGGAGCGCTGCTGGCCCCGCCCATAGGTTCCCAGAACTCAAGTTTAGTTCTACATCAGGAGCAGGACCTAAAAAAGGTTCCAGGAGGTTCCAGGAACCTTGTCTGGAACCGGGCCGTTCGCAATGGAAACAAACCCAGAACCAAAAAAATAGGTTCTGGTTCCTGAAAGTTCTGGTTCCACCTTGCAGTGGAAAAGCGCCCATGTCTCGTTTTGCAAGGCGTTTTGAGGATGTAGATCTGCTGTTTTCAAAATGTATGCCTCTAATATTTGACAATTTGGCCAATGTTAATATTTTCATTTTAGAGGTATTATAAAGGTCTTTAATGTCCTTAAATTGTCACTTTAGAAATGTGCATATACCCTCTATATCTATATACTATAACTTTATGTTGGTTTATTTACTGTTGAGTGAGAAAACAATGTTACACATCAAGTTAATCATCTGGGGACCCCCCCCAAAACAATTTGGGGACCCCCCTGGGGTTCCCGACCCACAGGTTGAAAACCACTGCTATAGATCACATTCATCTGCTTCTATCTGTCTCTCTCTCTACCTTTCTGTCATCTCCTCCCTCCCTCCATCAGGTCTGAAGTCTCAGCCTCCAGACTTTATGAGGAGACGCAACAAGAGCGCTCAGCTCCACACCTCCTCCACTCAGCTCACCTCCTCCAGTGAGGAAGAGGAGGAGAAGGATGAAGATGAGGAGTGGACTCCTTCTGTGTCTGGTAATACAGTGTTTCTCAACCTTTTTTCTGCATGGGTACACTTTTCATGTCCCAAGAATCCATGGGCACACCAACATAATACAGGGGTGTAAATCTCGTCACTGTCGGGAAGAAACCTTGTATCTCCAAGTTTCAAATGTGTACGTTTCTTCGCAAAGTAAAGCCCTGCTTCATCATACAAGGCTGTCACACAACAGTAGTGAAACCGAGAGGCGTTGTGTGCTTGTAGATCGGCTGTTTTCACTAGTTTTAAATCATCTTTAAAATGATAAATACAATACTGGCTTTCAAGCAGTTTCAAGGGGCACACTTGAGCCTTCTCAGGGGCACACCAAAGGTCCCCAGGCACAGTGGTTCTCAACCATGTCCCAAGAATCCATGGGCATTACCAGTAATCCTACACTGTTCCCACAGTTACACTACTGTATTTAATAGTGTTAGTGAACTGTTCCCATAGTTACACTACTGTACTTAATAGTGTTACTGAACTGTTCCCATAGTTACACTACTGTACTTAATAGTGTTAGTGAACTGTTACCATAGTTACACTACTGTACTTAATAGTGTTAGTGAACTGTTACCATCGTTACACTACTGTACTTAATAGAGTTACTGAACTGTTCCCACAGTAGCTTATACCAGTAAGACTCCCTAATCGGGAGATAAGCGACCGTTGGTCGCTTATCTCCACAAATAGGCCAAAAGTTTGTTTTACCAATTATTACACTCTATGTGAACATTTACATCAACAAATCCCAAGTACTATGCAGAACGACCCATTTCAAGTTTTTAATGTACAACTTATTACACTCTATGTGAACATTTACATCAACAAATCCCAAGTACTATGCAGAACGACCCATTTCAAGTTTTTAATGTACAACAATATTTAGAAAATAAGTCTACAAGCTGACAGTCCTCGTCCCTTATATTCCCATAGGTTATATGGAGATCTCAGTGTTTGTCAGTCCTTGTTCATTTATGCCCATATATGGACATCTCTATATCTACTGTAACAGTCCTTGTCCCTTTATGCCCATATATGGAGATCTCTTAACTGTAAGTCCTTGTCCCTTTTATGCCCATATATGGATATTCCTGATGTCATCAGTATATGAACATATATGGGCTTTCTGATATGCCCATATATGGAGATCTCTTAACTGTAAGCCCTTGTCCCTTTTATGCCCATATATGGATATCCCTGATGTCATCCGTATATGCCCATATATGGGCTTTCTAATATGCCCATATATGGAGATCTCTGTATCTCCATATATGGGTATAAAAGGATACTTCAGGTCTGACATCAGGTTTGTTTATATTGGGTTGCTAGGTTTGACATCACAAACTCTATGGGCCATCTGACCTAGAAATCTATATTTGGGCATAGATGACTCATCGTGACCTCATCACACGTCGACCGCACGTGTGACGTGCGGTCGACCGCACGTGTGACCGACGGACGGCCGGTGGAGGTTTTCATACCAGTAAGACTCCCTAATCGGGAGATAAGCGACCGTTGGTCGCTTATCTCCACAAATAGGCCAAAAGTTTGTTTTACCAATTATTACACTCTATGTGAACATTTACATCAACAAATCCCAAGTACTATGCAGAACGACCCATTTCAAGTTTTTAATGTACAACAATATTTAGGAAATAGGTCTACAAGCTGACAGTCCTCGTCCCTTATATTCCCATAGGTTATATGGAGATCTCAGTGTTTGTCAGTCCTTGTTCATTTATGCCCATATATGGACATCTCTATATCTACTGTAACAGTCCTTGTCCCTTTATGCCCATATATGGAGATCTCTTAACTGTAAGTCCTTGTCCCTTTTATGCCCATATATGGATATTCCTGATGTCATCAGTATATGAACATATATGGGCTTTCTGATATGCCCATATATGGAGATCTCTTAACTGTAAGCCCTTGTCCCTTTTATGCCCATATATGGATATCCCTGATGTCATCCATATATGGGCTTTCTAATATGCCCATATATGGAGATCTCTGTATCTCCATATATGGGTATAAAAGGATACTTCAGGTCTGACATCAGGTTTGTTTATATTGGGTTGCTAGGTTTGACATCACAAACTCTATGGGCCATCTGACCTAGAAATCTATATTTGGGCATAGATGACTCATCGTGACCTCATCACACGTCGACCGCACGTGTGACGTGCGGTCGACCGCACGTGTGACCGACGGACGGCCGGTGGAGGTTTTCATACTAAACTGCGACCTTACGGTCGCAACTAAACTGCGACCTTACGGTCGCAATCAAACATGACACACCTGCATACAGTATCTCCTTATATGGGCCGTTCTGTCCATGACATCAGCTGTGGTGATGTCAGTCTCTGCGTACCTTCTATGACAAACATGCACACAAAGAGAGACGTAGGAGCGGTTATGGAGTGGAATGTGTAATTGATTTTTTTGGGTGAGCTACTCCTTTAATACAAGCCCCAACCTTGTGTGTGTCTGTCTGTGATAATTGGCAGTTGTCATACATGGAGGAGGTGATGTTTTCTGTATCCGTGATCTGTATACGATAATGGAATCCGTAGGAGACGGGGTTGAATAAATTAGAAGGCGCAGCTTGTGATTGGCTGGAGCGGAGGTCGGGAGCGCTCGGCTGTGGTCATTTGGACCGCACGGGTGAATGTTTACCTCTATGCCAAAACCTAACCCAAGCCCTAACCTTTAACCTCAGTAAAACTATTCCTAAACCTAACCCTAACCTCAGTATCTGATGCTAGTGAGTAGCTAACCTGCCGCCACTGGTGAATGTTAACCTATCTATGCCTAAGCCTAACCCAAACCCTAATCCTAACCTCAGTAACCCTGACGCTGGTGAACCGAAAAGAAGCGCTCCTTCCCCCACCGTCTCCTACGGATTCAATAATAGCTATCTGTATCCTGAACATACTTGTTGTTGAGTTTCCCCAAGTTTGTTTTGTGCATCCACTATTGTTTTGTTCAAGAATTTCGTAAAGAGGGTGTGTGTGTGTGTGTGTGTGTGTGTGTGTGTGTGTGTGTGTGTGTGTGTGTGTGTGTGTGTGTGTGTGTTTCAGGTCGACAGAAAACACTGAGAGTGCCCCCCAGTGACAGAGAGCTGAGAAATCTGCCTAGAATTGATTACACTGAGGAGGAAGAGCCAGAGGATGAAGAATACTTCTGTAAGTACTTATATCTCTGTCTTCTCTCTGTTTTTACATTCATCTTTCTCTCCTCTCTCTTTCTCTCACACACATCTTTGTCTCATCTTTTCCATCCCTGTTGTAGTTCTGTAACTCTACTACTTTGTACAATGTTTAGTCAATGTGGCATACTTTTTAACACTGTTCACCTGTCTGTCTGTCTGTCTGTCTGTCTGTCTGTCTGTCTGTCTGTCTGTCTGTCTGTCTGTCTGTCTGTCTGTCTGTCTGTCTGTCTGTCTGTCTGTCCATCCAGACTGTGACGAGTGTAAGGAGTTCTTCCTATGGTACTGTGAGGAACATGGACCTCCTGTGTTCAGGATTGGTCGTACTATACCTCTAGGAGTTCCTGACAGAGCCAGGAAGACTCTGCCTAAGAGATTCCAGGTACAACTGTGTGTAACTGTACTAGAGCTGTCACCATACGCCTAATGCACCATTCCATCCGTAGATTTTTTTTTTTTTTTGAAAATCCCCTTTTTCCAGCACTGAGGCCTATATGATTATTAAATTAGGCTAATATCTTGATTTGTAAAGAAAGACTTGCATTTCATTATTTGAATAATAACAAATGAGAATGAGAATAACAAAAGGTTTAAAATCAACAAGATAAACTTCTCATTAATGTAGTGAGCTGTTATGGTGATGTAACTCTGTGTTGGTCTAGGACTAGGTCATAGAATATGGACGGTGGAAAGCCATTGGTTTCTATGCTGCGAAAATGAATATTTTTTGGCCATTGTGGCATCATTGTTTTAATGGTATCAAAGGAATGCTATTGGCTGCCAACGGTCACGTGCAACCGCAGTGATACATGGGACATTGTCTTGAGCTTGCCTAAAATAAAGCACACGAAGAAGCATACCCTGTGTTACATCAAATATAACATAAATTGGACCATATTTTCACAAAGCTCAAATCATGGTGATTGAAATGAGGCTTTAAACTAGCGACAGGAACCATAAAGTATTTATGACAATGTTTATTAAGGTAAGAAAATCAAATGTAAAAGTTTGGGGGAAATGAATGGAATCCTATGGAGAACATGGTGCCAGAACAGTGCAACTAGCAGCCAATCATAGGAACTTTCAGTTCTGTGTTTGCTTCATTTTAAATCGGGACAACAACACCCCTGGTCTAGGTCTACCCATCTGTTGTTAAGCAGCCCTTCAGTAATTCATGCCTTCGCATGGACATGAAACCCTTTTGTGCTCATAATGTCACATGACATACTTTTTATGCCCATATATGAGTCCTAACATGGAGGTGTGGATAACACTATATATGGAGATAGTCTAGTCCAATATGTCATATGGAACTACCGTCATAGACAGTAGCTATTGTTAGGTCGGAGTCAATGGCTGTCTGTCTGACTGTCTGTACAGGAAGTGATGTCACATGACATACTTTTTATGCCCATATATGAGTCCTTCTGTACCACATCTCCATGTTTAGGCAAACTCCACACAGAAAGGCCCTATCGCCAACCCAACCTAGGGTGTGAGCGATAGGGCCTTTCTGTGTGGAGTTTGCATGTTCTCCCCGTGTCTCCTAGGGTTGATACCCTCACAAAAACATGAACAAACTCCCCCCAGAATGACAACAACTAGAATCGTCAGAGAAACGCTGTGGTTGGCCAGATGGTCAAGAATTGGCGCGACCTCGCCCTTTAGGGCGAGGTCATTTGGACCTATACATGGAGAAATGGAGCAAACCTGTTTGGCCTAAACATGGAGCCCTTTAGGGCGAGGTCGCATGTCACCCTGAGGTCGCATTCCACCCTCAGGTGTCTTACTAGTATGTGCCAATTTATACTTATTTACTGTTGTTGACAACACATTAGCCTCGTATGCATCGGCTTGTTAGTTGGTAAAGTGGTTCCAGAACGGTGATCAAATGGTTAAACCAAGCGTTCTCTACCACTGAGAGGGCTCTAATGCTATTAATACAACTGTGCTCCTTATTTCCTTACGTCCAATGCCTCCGTGTGTGTGTGTGTGTGTGTGTGTGTGTGTGTGTGTGTGTGTGTGTGTGTGTGTGTGTGTGTGTGTGTGTGTGTGTTCAGATTAAACGGTCACGAATCCCAAATGCAGGTCTAGGGGTTTTCTACAAGGGAAAGTTTCCTCTGGATATCGGGACTCACTTTGGTCCTTATCAAGGAGTGAAGACCCCCAAAGAGGAGGCTGAGGAGAGTGGATACTCCTGGGTGGTGAGTGTGTGATGTCTGACTGTCAGATACTGTACATGTATGAAGAACATGAAACTCATATGGGATTTGAAAATATACAGTACTAGTAAGACACCTCAGGGCGACATGCGATCTCGAGGTCACACAATTCTTGGCAATCTGGCCAGTGATGTATATCGGATCAGTTACCCATATATGGAGACCCCTGGTACCCATATATGGAGATCCATGTACTGTATCTGGAGATATGCCAAACATTCTTCCTCAGTTATTCGTTATGTGAACGTCCTATGATGTCTATGACATCTGACATTTATGCCCATACATGGAGATCCCTATCTGTAGAACCAGCCGTTAGTGTGGTATGTGGCCGATGTGGCCTACATATGGGCATTCCCATATGAAGTCCTGTTAAATATGGGCTTAATATTGATGACATCAGGTAACTCCATATTTGGGCATAAAAGGGATTCTGTTAGTGTGACATCACAGTGAAGCCAGAGCGTGATGTCAGAGCGGCAAACCATTCTGTTAAGAGTGGTGACGCTGACATCACAGTGATGTCAGAGCATGATGTCAGAGTGATGTCAGAGCATGATGTCAGAGTGACAAACCCATAGAACCACAGTGTCAGGCGTGACAGAGATACATACATACTAGGGATGCGAAGATATACCGGTACGGATCGTAATCGCGATCCAAACGTCCGCGACACGAGTGAATCGGTTCATTCAGTGTGTACCGGTACAATAGACGGCCGAAATCGTGATGGATCGTACCGTGAGTGTCTGGATCGGTACATTCCGCGGTTGTATCGGTTCTTCCATAATAGTATTTCATTCTATCCTGTGTTTCCGAGGCGCCATGAATGCACCATCATCAGCCCCCTCCCCAAAAGCCAGTCTTTAACGCGAGCTGCGACTCGGACAGACGGACAACATCTGCACTCTGCATGCAGGCAACCAGGGAGACAGACAGTGCAGCGAAATGCGAGTGAATCAACACAGACGAACTAGCAGCCCCACGGGTTAAAAAGATGCAAGATTAGTAGGCCTAGTAAAGTACTTAGCTTTATAACATCCAAGTCAGCTGCGCTGATTGTTGTCACAGAGTAGCACAGGCTGATCGAGTGATATGTAATTAACAGCCGTTTCTTAGCGAATCTCCGACGGACAATTGATTGAGATCATCTTCTGCGCTATATTAACTGTACACACACAACAACAATGTTGCTGGGTGTTGTAGGACTACTGCTTGCGCTTAAAACAAAGTATTTGTCTCTGTTCTACAACTTTCCTGTTGATGCAAGCAACTCTCTCACTTTCTCTGCTGCTAGTTCTGCTCTGGGAAAGAAGCCTAATTTATACATCGCAGTACAAGGGTGTCGCACCTAAAATAGCAGACCTACAAGCTCACAATGCGTCGTGGATGTGACGCGCTGTGAGCTTGTAGGTCTGTTTTAAAACATTTTGGCTATAACAATTGCATAATCCTGGATTCAATATAATATAATATAATATAATATAATATAATATAATATAATATAATATAATATAATATAATATAATATAATAATACAAACCAGGGAGGGACTTTATTGTTTTTCAGGTCAAGGACCCCTTAGCTCAGACAGAGATCAAGCAGGGACCCTCGCTGTAGGCTAGGCATTATAGCCTACTGTATCACACAGATTTTTGGCAGGCCCCCAGTAATAACCCTGGATTGGGGTCCCTGACCCCCAGTTGAAGACATATAGGCCTACTAATAATGACATAGGCCTTCTATATGATTAGTTATCAAACAATTCTACAATAGCCAGCAGCTTTGTGTTCTCCCAGAATACTATATGTTGGGTTGTTAGACAGAGCCTAGTACTACAGTGAAACAATAAATTGCCTTGAATTTAAATTCCATAAATTTTTAGTCGCTATGTTTTGTAAATTTTGGGATTTGGGCTTGAATCGTGGTGAATCGTGAATCGTATCGCATCGTATCGGGAACAGGGGTGGATCGTGATGTATCGTATCGGCAGGATTTCAATGTATCGCAATTATATCGTATCGCTGGTAGTGTATCGAGGTGCGTATCGTATCGCCTCAGTGGTCGAGATTCGCATCCCTAATACATACACAAGCTGTGACCATTCACATACTAAACTTGCAACCTATGGTCACAATAATCTTGTCAGATCTATAATGAAGGACACTGCTTAGTGAGTAGTTCTATGGTTACGAGGGATTATGTTTTAAGTCATATATAATGTCATATATCTTAAATCAGTATATATACGTAGGTTAATATAGACAAACATTTTTATGTCAGTACTTAATTATAGATAAATAATAATTATTATGTTCTCTCTCTTTAGATTCGCAAGAAGAAAAAATATGTCTACATTGATGCCAAAGACGAGACAAAGTCCAACTGGATGAGGTGAGATATACTTCTCATGTTATGAACTGAAATAAAGTACTTTACATAATTTCTCTCCCTCATAGGAAAAGCACTGCTTTTTAACTGGTTCCAGAAGATTTGATCTTAAAACATCCATTTTAGCTTTTAGTCTTGCACTGTCCTACATTTCAGACTTACTTGTCCCCTATGTGCCATCATGTGAACTCAGATCCTCAGGCAAAGGACTGCTGATCATTCCAGCTTGCAATTATAAAACAAGAGGTGAACGTGCCTTTGCTTTTAGAGCCCCAACACTTTGGAATGCCTTGTCTGAAGAGATGAGGCTTGCTAACTATTTGCTCCGTTTTAACCTATTTAGAACGGGTACACATTATTGTGTATCATTATTTTATGCTTTAACTATTGAAAAATAGCAGATATGCAAGCTCAAAGCGCGGCACCGAGTGCCACGCTGCGAGCTTGTAGATCTGCTATTTTAGAAAAATCTTGAAAATTAGAATTTTGACCCGATTCAATTAGTGTCTTTTGAATCCTTCTAAGATTTTTTGAAAAACCTATGTTTCTATGTCAGCAATCTGGCCAGCCATCGTCAAAGAAAAGGTCCTTTTCACTGGAGCTCAGTTAGTCTGTTCTTGAGAGGAGAGAGGGCGAGATCATTTAGCGACCTACAACCGGGTTGCGACGTGGTCGGTAGTTTTCAGCGACCGGGTCGCAAAATCGAGCGACCGGGTCGCTAAATGGAGCGACCGGGTCGCTAAATCACCGACCGCGGCACTAAAGCGAGCGACCGGGTCGCTAAATGGAGCGACCGGGTCGCTAAATCACCGACCGCGGCACTAAAGCGAGCGACCGGGTCGCTAAATCGACCGACTGGGACGCTAATTCCATCGACCGGGGCGCTAATTCCACCGACTGGGACGCTAATCCAGCGACCGGGTAGGTAAATCCACCGACCGGTGGTCGCTTCCACCGACCTACTAACCCTAACCCTAACCCTAACCCTAAACCTAACCTCAGTAACCTTACCTCAGTTAGGCTAACCTGCCACGCAACCTCCCGACCGTTACCTCAGTTAGGCTAACCTGCCACGCAACCTCCCGACCGGGTCGCTAAATCACCGACCGCGTCGCTAAATCACCGACCGCGTCGCTAAAGCGAGCGACCGGGTCGCTAAATCGACCGACTGGGGCGCAAAATCTTCCGACCGGGTCGCTAAATCTACCGACCTAAAACTGCAGGCAGGTCGGTAGATTTAGCGACCGGGTCGGTCGATTAAGCGGCGCGGTCGGTGATTTAGCGACCCGGTCGCTCGATTTAGCGACCCGGTCGCTGAAAACTACCGACCACGTCGCGACCCGGTTGTAGGTCGCTAAATGATCTCGCTCCTACTGCTTGAGAGACTACTATGTCAGTGTGTGTGTGTGTGTGTGTGTGTGTGTGTGTGTGTGTGTGTGTGTGTGTGCGTGTGTGTGCGTGTGCGTGTGTATCAGGTATGTGAACTGTGCTCGCCACGAGGAAGAACAGAACCTGGTAGCGTTCCAGTTCCGACAAGCCGTCGTGTATCGCGTCTGTCGTCCTATTAGAAAGGGAGAAGAACTGCTGGTCTGGTATGGAGATGACTACGCCAAGGAGCTGGGAATCATCTTTGATAAGCTGTGGGACCAAAAGAGTTCTGATAAAGGTAACCATCTGTCTGTCTGTCTGTCTGTCTGTCTGTCTGTCTGTCTGTCTGTCTGTTGAATGGAACAAACATGATCTGCATTAAAGAGACATTTGACAGTCTGAATAAGGAGCCAGGGGTTCAGGTGTGTTACTACATTAAATCTGTCTTTGAGCAGGATAAACTCAATCATAAGTTAGGAAGTGTGGTATAGGTTTCCTAAGAAGATTTAACATTCTAAAGGCTGGTCTATTAAGTGCTGTTGGTTAAATAAAAAATAAAAAACGTTTAGCATATTCATTAAACATGAAGTCATGTGAATGATTGTATGTGGATTTCTATAATTAACATTATATTAATATGATATATTAACAACGTAACAGATCACAAAATGTATGTTTTGTGAATTCAAGGTTCAATATACATTTTAAAAGTAGGGCCCATATCGTAACATAATGGAACAGCATAGGAGCATAATTGCACAAGGTCATTGATCAAATACATACTGCAAATAATTGATCATATTCTGCTTGGTCTCTGTCTCTCTCTTTCTTTCTCTCTCTCTCTCTCTCTCTCTCTCTCTCTCTCTCTCTCTCTCTTTTCTCTCTCTCTCTCTCTCTCTCTCTCTCTCTCTCTCTCTCTCTCTCTCTCTCTCTCTCTCTCTCTCTCTCTCTCTCTCTCTTACTCTCTTACTCTCTCTCTCTCAGGACCGGGGCCTCAGTCTTCCAAGACTAAGATCCAGTCTCCTCAGACTAAGTCTCCCCAGACTCAGACCCAGTCTTCTTCCCAGACTCAGGCCTTCTGCTGTCCTGAGTGTCCGTCCGCCTTCAACTCTCAGCTCTTCTACCACAAGCACCTGAAGAGGAGCCACAACGAGCTCTACTTCCAGATGCTGAGGAGTGGACAGATCCCCCCAGCAGCAGCAGCCTGTCAGCAGCAGCAGATCCCCAGCAGCTCTGCTGCCCAGAGCGACCCCAAACAACCAGGAGACACTGGACACTCTGGGGGGAAACCTTTCTGCTGTAAGGAATGTGGAAAGAGTTGCAGTAGGTTAGCTAACCTGAAGACACATGAGCGTGTTCACACTGGAGAGAGACCCTTCCAGTGTAAAGTTTGTGAGAAGAGGTTCACTCAGGCAAGTAACCTGAAGAGACACCAGAGTGTCCACACCGGAGAAAAACCTTACCAGTGTAACCAGTGTGACATGAGTTTCAGTGAGTCATGCTCTCTGAAGAGACACCAGCGTCTCCACACAGGAGAAAAACCTTACCGCTGCATACAGTGTGACAAGAGTTTTAATCAGTCAGGCGATCTGAAGACACACCAACGTACCCATTCTGGAGAGAAGCCGTACCACTGTAAACAGTGTGGCAAAAGTTTCACCCAGTTAGGCCCTCTGAAGTCACACAAGTGTGTCCACATTGGAGAGAAACCTTTCCCCTGCAGACAGTGTGGAAAGAGTTTCAAGCGGTCAGCTCACCTAAAGAAACACCAGTGTGTCTCTGCACTGTGTTAAACCCTTCCACTGTAAATCAGTGTGAAGAAGAGAGTCAGTCAGTCAGTCAGTCAGTCAGGTTGTTCACCTTAAAAAACATTAGGCTTATTGTGTTTGTGTGGGTGTGTGTGTGTGTGTGTGTGTGTGTGTGTGTGTGTGTGTGTGTGTGTGTGTGTGTGTGTGTGTGTGTGTGTGTGTGTGTGTGTGTGTGTGTGTGTTCCTTTTCATCAGGCCCAGGTATTTAGTACAGCTGTTCAGATTTATGAACACATCAATGGCAATAGCCATTAGGGAGAGGACCTATGTCTTGTTTTGTTGCATTGTCATAATTTAGTGTGGGGTTTCTTCAATTTAATTCAACACTGTAATTTTCTCTTGCTGTGTTCATGCTATATTAAGATTTCTTTTTAGGTTATGACTATGACTTTGTTTATTAAATTGGTGACATAAAGTAGCGTGATGCTTTTGTTTTTTGGATGGCATAACCTTTGGCATTATTTAACAAAATGTTCTTCTTGCCAACATAGTATGACTTTAATAGTAGGATGTTTATCATTATTATCCAAACATGATAACATACAGTGGTATACTATGACTTTTTCCAGTTTCATACATAACAGTATGTAACAGATGTATTGTAATGACAGCATCTTTATGACATCTGTTACCTGGATGATTTAATTTGGACACACATGTTTGCTGTTTCCTGTTTTGATTGAATATGTTGCATGCTGTAGTTTATTTGTATTTAATTGTATTTATATCAATTGGATTGCCTCAATTTGAATCAGTTGTTAATGAATATGTTATATATTAATTTGTTATCTAGTTTTAATTGACTATGTTCCTATACCTGAATTGGATGTTACCTGCTGGATGATTTAATTTCAACACATGATTTCTGTTACCTAGTTTTGATTGAATATGTTGTAAATTAATCAGTTGATATTGAATTTGTTATACTGTATATGAATGAGTTATCTGGTTTTGATTGCTGTACCTGAATCTGCTGATTTAATCTGTTGTTACCATGTGTCATTTTGATTTGGTGTTTATTTAATCTAGCCACTATTTACAGTATAATTTTCATTGGGCTACAGCTTAAATCCTTGTTCGACTAATGTGATCCCTGTATGGCATTTACAGTACCTCCTCAGTTGTCATTTATTTGTCTGGTTACAGAATCAGAAGACAAAAGAAATGTTATTCTCAGGTTGATATTAATAAAAATGTTTGTAATTGTGAATAACTGGTCTGAAATCATCACTGGAGTACATCTTCCTGGTTAAAAAAAAAGAAATAAAAAATCCTGTTCATTGGTGAGAGTGAGGGGAGAAAGTTAGAGAAAGAAAGATAAGGTATTTTCTATTCATTTTATTTGATCATTATTATGTACTGTAATATGATGTACAGTTTCTCTGTACACCTTATTGTCCTGTGGGGGAAATTCAGTTTCAGCTCCATCCAGCTGATGGCTGCTGAGATGGTTATGATGAGAGCTTTAGGGGGAGCAGTAAGGGGTTAAGAGTGTTGAAATGGTTATGATGAGAGCTTTAGGGGGAGCAGTAAGGGGTTAAGAGTGTTGAGATGGTTATGATGAGAGCTTTAGGGGGAGCAGTAAGGGGTTAAGTGTGTTGAGATGGTTATGATGAGAGCTTTAGGGGGAGCAGTAAGGGGTTAAGTGTGTTGAGATGGTTATGATGAGAGCTTTAGGGGGAGCAGTAAGGGGTTAAGAGTGTTGAGATGGTTATGATGAGAGCTTTAGGGGAGCAGCAAGGGGTTAAGTGTGTTGAGATGGTTATGATGAGAGCTTTAGGGGGAGCAGTAAGGGGTTAAGTGTGTTGAGATGGTTATGATGAGAGCTTTAGGGGGAGCAGTAAGGGGTTAAGTGTGTTGAGATGGTTATGATGAGAGCTTTAGGGGGAGCAGTAAGGGGTTAAGAGTGTTGAGATGGTTATGATGAGAGCTTTAGGGGGAGCAGTAAGGGGTTAAGTGTGTTGAGATGGTTATGATGAGAGCTTTAGGGGGAGCAGTAAGGGGTTAAGAGTGTTGAGATGGTTATGATGAGAGCTTTAGGGGGAGCAGTAAGGGGTTAAGTGTGTTGAGATGGTTATGATGAGAGCTTTAGGGGGAGCAGTAAGGGGTTAAGTGTGTTGCTCAGGGACTCCTGGACACATAGACCGGGGCGGGGAGGAGAACCGATGACCTTGTGATAAACATAAATGTCTTTGGTGTGATGTGGTGACACCAAAATGGGACAGCCAAATATTTACCATGTGTACAACAGTGGTTTTCAACATTTTTCACATTAAGGTCCATTATTATTTAGTCAGCATTTGAGCCACGGACCACCATTTGATGACCCAAATTTTGCCTTGCTGACCCAAAACAACATCAGCAAGAGTACACATGTTACCAACAAGAATCTGTATGCTGGAATATTAAGGCTGAGCGATTGAATAGCAGCCAGGAGAATGAGACTTGCCGGACACTGCCAAAGACACCAGGAGCTGCCAGCCAGCAAACTGATGCTGTGGAAGCCTACACATGGGACAACCTAGAGAGAGAGAGAGAGAGACACGAAACGTAGAATATTTTGTTATCACAATTCCATGCTGTATTGATGTGGTACCATAGGAGAGATAACAGGCAAATGTTGACCAAAATAAAAATGTACAAGAAGTCTACACAATCAGAGAATGTAGAAAAATGTAGCAATAAAGGTGTTTAACAATAATTAAACGCTTGAGAGTGTGAAATACAACCAAATGGATTTGGTTTCATTGTATGCTCTCAAGAGTTAAAGATCTATAAGGGTCCATTTGGTTACCAAATCTACATCACTTAGCTGGGAGCCACATTGAACCTCCTCCTCACCACTGGTGGTCCCCGCCTCCCGGAGCACTGGTTGAAAACCACTGATGTACTACACTATTATTATCAAACCTCAATACAAGGTACAAAGACAAATCCAGCAGCTTCATCTAGTTGAAGGTAGAAGGGCTCATCTGTGCTCAACAAGGGACAACTGAATCAGAGAGAATAAAATACCTTCCAGTCACTTCAGGAGAGACTAGAATAAACCCACATAAAATATACTGTAGCACTCCAGAGGTCTGCACTTATTCATTGTTTAGCAGGGGTGACTTACGTTCCACTCCTGATTTCCTCAGAGTGAAAACAACAATAGAGTCAATACAAACTTTCTGAGAAGTTGTCAGCCATGTGTTTAGACTTCATTTTATCATACATATTTTCACATTGGTGTACATGACAGTATATCAGCCTATTATTATAGCCCCTGGTCCAATCAACTTTACCATGTTCCTGACCATGTCTGGAGTAGAAGCTGAACTGACAGCTAACAGATGCCTAAAGCAGGGCTGGGCAACCTTAGGCACGGTGCCAACATTGGCACAGGGGAGGGTGGTCACTGGCACACTGGCAAATGTGAGGGGAATTATATTTTAAAATCAAATATTGTTTTAAACGTAGTCAATTAAATTAAGTCACCTAATTTACAGCAAATTACATCGTGCACATAATTCTACATTCATTAAAATCTAAACTTTGACTGGGGAGGGAGTTGGGAGATAGGTGGGTTATTGCTCTGAGTCTAATGATCGTTGTAACAATGTCCTGACAATCAAAATATGTCGGTGTGTCATTAAAATGTATGTTGACATGGCACATTGAACATCTAGAAAATCAAATAGGTTGCTGACCCCTGGCCTACATCATCTTACAATGGGCCTGGGGTTGTGTATATTAGATACATATTATTAGGCTATATTATATTATGTATTTATTTATTTTGCATAGTAGCCTTTGTTTGTGCCATTTAATGATGTATGAATTGAGTAGCCTACAAAGGGACCCCAATGCAAACAAGCCTGACAGCTTTCTTGTGTTACTTCTGTACTTTTTCCTATGCAAACTTCTAATGAAGAATTCAATCAATCAATTATAAATGATTCCCTGTGGCCTATGATGTCTTCATCAGTGAAGAAAGAGAAAAGAAAGTGGCCCCTCTCTCTCTCTCTCTCCCTCCCTCCCTCCCTCTCTCTCTATCTCTCTCTCTCTCTCTCTCTCTCTCTCTTCCACGACTGCGCGGACGCGCACGCACGCACACACACACACGCACGCGCACGCGCACCGGCACAAGCACAAGTGCGACGTGACGTCAGTCGTCACTCATTGTGTGAAGGCAAGGCGCGAATTTTCCCGCTTCTGAAGAAGACAAGGAAGAGAGAAGACGTGTTATCATCATTTAATAAACTGACTAACTATTATTATTTAGTTGTTTGACTGATACTGAACGTAGACAGAAGGTGGGTGACACAGAAATACAATGAAACATAGCACAACATAGGCCTACTCTTCACATGAACGTTTTTATCAACTAATATAGTTCTCTATCCAGCTTATCATGAAGTGAATGTTATCTAATGAGTTTAATTGTTTGCTGCTACCTCCAGCTAACCTAGCTAGCCTTTAGCTAAACCTATACATTGTTCTATGTTGACACTATTCTTGTGTATTGCTGCAGCTGCTATTGAAACTAAATTATATGTTACAACTATGTTGTGTCTCCAGTTGACAGAAGAAGAAGGTTGGAGAAGACAGCTAGCAAACATGGCGAGTTGTATGGAGGAAAGGGTGAGACAGAACAAGTTACAGTGGGTGTAAAAAATTTATTGTGTTGCTAATATTAACATTAGTCTGTTTGGTGAGCAGCTTGATTGATTCCATACTGTGACTCCATACTGTCATGTGTTTTCTTAAGGAATTAATTAATTAGTTCATTCATTCATTCGTTCATTCATTCATTCATTCATTCAGTGAGTGAATGAAATGAACTATAAAGTACTTAAAGCTATACAACCGAGTCTGTTACCATAAGTGATATATTCCCTCCTCTGTGTCTCCATTCATGACATGACATGACATGACATGACATGACATGACATGACATGACATGACATGACATGACATGAACTCTAAAGTGCTAGTCTTATACAGTATGTGTATTGTAAGGTCATGAAATGAACTATAAAGTGCTAGTCTTATAATAGGCCTATGTGTATTGTAAGGTAATGAAAGTGCTAGTGTTATAATTTAGCTGACACATTTATTGTAAGCTAACTGAGTCTATATTACAATAAGTGATATTCCCTGCTCCTCTCTGTCTCTCCATACATTACATTACATGATTTTACATTACAGGACAACCTGGACTTTGAGGACCTGAGACGTCATTTCACCAAGAAACAGTGGAGTGAGCTGAAGGAGATAGAGAAGATAAGATACTCAAACCTGAAGAGCAACCACCTGTTTAAGCTCTCTATAGGTAATGTAATATAACATGATAACATATAATGTAATTAAATAACAGGTAAAATGAGATAGACAGTGAGTGAGTGAGTCACAAGGCTGCATGTTTAGAATGCATGTTTAGAATGCATACAAAAGAGGAAGGGCCAAATGTCTCCAAGATACAGAATAGATGGGATGTTATAGAGTCAACAATAATCCCAGAGCCCAAGACCCGATATGACTTCTTTCAGTATTCATATCCATTCACACTGGATCCAAACACGGCACATCAACGCCTGTCTCTCAGCAGCACTGTACTGACCTCAGCAGTCGACCTGAGCAGTCGCATTTTCGCTCCGTCCAGGGACAATGGAAAGGAAGGATACTTTTTCTTCTTTTTTTCCTATTGTTTCTTTTATGGTTTGCCGACTCGTGGAACGCTCATAATTGTATATACGGAGAATTATGTGCGGAATGGAGAGGAATCACGCAGTGTTTTTTTTCCTTCACGTTGGATCGGAGCCAACGTGCGGAATGGAGAGGTCACGCAGTGTTTTTTTTCCTTCACGTTGGATCGGAGCCAAAACATCTCGGCTTCGGTAAACTGACGGTCCTTGGGTCGCTGCTGCTGACTAAGAACAAACCCCAGATAGGCAGAATGGACAGACGGTCCATCATTTACTTTATTCTGCTTCTTTCTGGTGATATTGAGGTTCATCCAGGTCCCGTAGTCACTCGGCAAGCCGCCCGTCTCACGAGGGAATTACAGCTGCTTTCCGAGACAAAGAACCCCAGCGGAGGAAACATCGACACGGGTTCTACTGGTGACGAGTGCTATGGCTGCCCACGCGGCTCTCTACAGCAAAGCCCCAACATTGAGGCTACTCGTGACCAGCTCGCGGCCGTGGTTTTCGAGCCGCCGCCCGATAACAACAGCGCCGACGTGGACCTGGATGTCCCCCTGGATGTCCCCCTGTCGCCCCCCCTCGTCACCGAGGATGTCCCCCTGCCGCCCCCCCTCGTCACCGAGGATGCTGGTGCCCAGCTCGCAGCCGCTGGATCGCCGGAGATGTCCGTCGAGCCGGATGCCCCCCCGCTGGTCCCGCCACCCCCCAGGGATCGTGATCAGTCGTGGCTGGCGCAATATCTTGGCTTTGAAGCTGTCGGCGCCGCTACACCGACCCCCCGTGCGGTTGAAAAGGCATGGATCTCCTCCTGTTTGAGCTCACAGTCAACACAGGAACCTGAGCTCCCCACCCCCACCCCCGCTCCCCCACTTCAGCCTCAACTACAACCGGACTATGATGACCACCTCCCCCCCACGACAAACTTTCCTGTCTCGGTCGTAGACAAAGAGCCCCCCAGCTACGACGATGGCTCGATTACTACAGAGAACATGCACTCTGTTGTTTTTGCCAAACCAGGACTTCATCATGTCCATTTGAACATCAATAGCTTGAATCCCAAAAAACTGGAGTTAATTAAGGGAATGTTTCATGACGGTAAGGCAAAGATTTTATCCTTCTCTGAAACTAAACTTGATGACTCGTTTACGGATGCTAGCATTGAAATTGCCAACTATACTGTAATCAGGAATGATAGAAACAGGTATGGAGGCGGAGTTTGCATGTATGTACACAATGATGTCAATTTTGTCCCCCGTCCAGACTTACACCACAGTTCACTTGAAACTGTATGGATTGAGGTAATCTTTGAACATGCCAAAAACATACTAATATGCGCTGTCTATAGACCACCTGATCAGAATGATTTCTTTGAGCTGTTTGATGAGAGCTTAGCAAAGGTGGACGGTACCGAGTGTCACATTTTGGGCGACTGGAATGTGGACATTTTGCGTAAAGACGCACCCATGTTCAAGTCCTTTGATGGGTTATGCAAGCAATACAGCCTCACTCAGCTTGTCACAGTACCCACCAGGGTGACAGAGCACTCTCAAACCCTCATAGATCTCGTCGTAACCACTGACAAGTCCAAAGTCACCGCTAGCGGGGCTATTGTATGCGGTCTTAGTGATCATTATATGATCTACTCTACCCGAAAAATACACAAACCCAAAGCTAGTGGCCACAGAACTGTCGTTGCTAGAAGCCTGAAGAACTACTCCAGTGAGGCTTTTAATCTCAAACTAGCGGGTGTAGACTTTTCCCCAGAGCTGCAGTGTACAGATGTCGAGGAAGCATGGTGCGGTTTTAAAACCAAATTGACCGATGCTCTAGACGACGTGGCCCCCTTGAATACCACCAGGGTTAAAGCCCGCCAAGAGCCATGGTATAACTCAGATATTGCAGAATCAGCTAGACTCAGAGACAAAAAATACGATGAAAAACGAAAGTGCTGCAAAAAGCTCAAGAAAAAATTCAACCATGACCTCAAAAAACACATTGAGCATCTTACTGCTCAATGCAAGAGACTTAGAAACCAGACAACCGCCCTAGTTAGATCCGCCAAAAAAAACTACATCGACGACAAAATCGATGAATACAAAAACAACCCACGAGACCTATGGAAGTTGCTTAACAACCAATTAGGCTTAAAATCAAAAACCATATGCCACAACATAAACATCAAAACGGACGCCGCTCTCATTTCTGACAAAGGTGAAGTGGCTACCCATTTTAACAAAACCTTTACCACCACAGCCCGTTCACTGGTCAAAAGACTGGTCGCCCCATCTGGGCGGTATGGTGAAGAATTTGTTAATACATTCTACAAAAAACTGGGCGTCAGTAAAGACAGCTTTAAACTTTCCACAGTGACAACTGATGAAGTGTTTAAAAAATTGAGCGCCCTACCTCAACACAAGGCCACTGGCCTTGATAAAATCCCAGCCAGATTTCTCAGAGATTCAGCCGCCACCATTGCTCCAATCATTACCCACATAATTAACCTTTCCATCGAACAGGGTCATGTCCCCCAGGACTTCAAACTAGCAAAAGTAACCCCCCTGCATAAAAAAGGTAGCAAACTAGACCCTGGAAACTACCGCCCCGTTTCCATTCTTAGCTCCATATCCAAAGTCATGGAGAAAATAGTCTACGAACAGATTGCAAGATATCTCGATGAGAATAATCTGATTTACGAGTTCCAATCTGGATTCAGAAAATCCCATTCCACTGACACATGCCTTCTCTATTTGACTGACCAAATCAAACGCGAAGCGGATCAGGGCAAGTATAGTGGCATGGTCATGATGGACCTCCAGAAGGCATTTGACACCGTGGATCATGCTATTCTGATTGAGAAACTAAAAGCCATCGGTCTTGACAGCGCAGCAGTGAGCTGGATGCAATCTTACCTGGTGGGGAGGGAACAGGTGGTGGAGATTAACGGTACCCTGTCCCCCCCCCTCCCAGTAAGCTGTGGCGTTCCCCAAGGTAGCATACTGGGACCTCTGTTGTTCCTAATATACGTGAACGACATGGCATCTGCTTGCGACTGCAACCTGTTCCTGTTCGCGGATGACTCGGCTCTCCTAGTCTCGGGCAAGGACCACTTGCAGGTTGAAAAGACACTTAACTCTGAACTGAGTAAGATCTGCACATGGCTTAACGACAACAAATTATCAATTCACCTGGGCAAAACCGAGTCCATCCTCTTTGGATCAAATCATAACCTCAAAAAGGTAGAGAACTTCACAATCAAAGTGGGTGACAAGGTCATAACACGAAAAAACGAAATCTCCTACTTAGGATGTATCCTTGAAGCTAATCTTTCCAGCGAAAAGATGACTTCAAAAGTAATACAAAAAATCAACCAACGAACTCGTTTCCTACAGAGGATCGCCCCAATGGTCAACTTCAACACACTGAAGACCATAGCTGGTGCAATAATCCAGCCCCTCTTTGACTATGGAGTCCACGTATGGTATCGTGACGCCCCACAAGCCCTAAAAACTAAACTCCAAACAGCCCAAAATAAACTAATTAGGGTCCTGCTTAACCTTCCCAATCAGACTCACCTCACCGCTACTCACCAGTTAAGAGTGGGGTGGCTCAGAGTAGATGACAGAGTACAGCAACTTGCAATGGGCCTGGTGTACAAGATACACTACACCACTATGATACCCAAGTACCTGTCAAAATACTTTATAAACGTTAAGGATGTCCATAATTACAACACCAGAGGCAGTGCCACAGATCACGTTCAACCCAGAGTCAACTCAAAGAAAGGGTCGAACTCGTTCTTCTGCTACACCACAAAAATGTGGAATGCCTTACCGAAGGCCATAAAGGAGTGTGGATCACTAGCATCCTTTAAAATTGCCCTAAAAAACCACTTACAGGCAGCAGCCGTTCACAACTGGTAAAAACCTAGCCCAACCCTACCCTCCCTGCCCCTTCCTTGTATACCCTCCCTGCCCCTTCCTTGTATATACTGTACATACTGATTGTTTAGACTTACTGTTACCTGCCCCTTCCTTGTATATATTGTATATACTGTACTTACTGATTGTATAGACCTACTGTTTTCTTTTTTTCTTTACATATCTACTGCATAGTACTGTGTTCTAATTGTCTGTCATTCAATGTTATATGAGATACTTTAATGGTTTCCTGTTGAAATAAGCTTAGTCTTTTCATGGATCTCCTTTTAGTAGACCTTGTACCAGTGAACTGTACCGTCATGAATCTGTACATTTTCCTATGCAAACTTCTAATAAAGCCTTCAATCAATCAATCAAACGCTATAGAGCTTTGGTTCTCAAAGTGGGGTCCCAGGACCCCCAGTGGTCCTTGAGGGAGCTCCAGGGGGTCCACAGCCAAATTATAGTTAGGAACCAAATGGACCCTTATGGGAATGTAACTCAGAGAGTTTACACGTGGAACCTAATGGGTCCATTTGGTTCCATTTGTACACTCTCAGAGTTTAATTAACATTGATTAAAAAAAAAAAAAAAAAAAAAAAGTTCTCTGAGATAGAAATACCATACCAATGGGGGTCCGTAGCCTAATGCATGTCAAACTGGGGATCCTTGAAATTAAAATGGTTGGGAATCACTGCTAGAGCCCTAAAAATCTTCTTTTATGGTGGTCCCTGGCATATCTTTTCAAATGGGGGTCCGCAGGGTTACTAACTTTTAATTTGCAGGTCCTTGACATGAAAAGGTTTGAGAAGCACTTCATAGAGAGATCATTATCATTTGTTTTTAAATTACATTTCTATGCCATGACTAATCCGGGGAAATTAATAACCAAAATTTCCACTAAACAGTAAGTGCAATGGTGGAATGTATCTTATTCAGCTGACATTTTGACAGTGATGTCTCAATAATGGTAGATTGAACCATTTTGTATTGCAGTAATGATGCAGCAGAATTTCATTTTTTAATGACTGAAATAGAATACACATCAGTTATTATCATCATCAGATGATATTGACATGTTCCATATCAGATCAGATCAGATAATCAGTGCTTAATAGAGTAGTAGATTCCTGAAGTTAGTACTTTGTCAAGTACATTAGTCATGCTGTTGGTTCCATGTGTAATGACTGCTCCCTACTGGTGAATACATGAGCTTGTTTCTCAACTTCACTATGTTTGTTAACAAGCAAAAGTCCAATATTCAGCTAAGTGAATACTGTATGTTCTATCGATAGTAAATACAGGTGTTTTATTTACACATCAGACAATCCCTTTTGGGAAATATACCAGGAATATGTTGATATTTTTCTTCCTGTGTCTTCATCACTATATATCAGTGGTTCTCAACCTTTTCAGGCCGCGACCCCGGCCCCAAAATAATCATAGTTGAACTGGGGACCCCCAACCCTGACAAGCACTAAAAGTTGAGGCATTACATTTTGTTTAACACGGTTCTGTTGTGAAAATAGCCGATCTATCTGCTAATTTGGGGACCCCCCTGGGGTTCCCGACCCACAGGTTGAGAACCACTGCTATAGATCACTTTCATCTGCTTCTATCTATCTCTCTCTCTACCTTTCTGTCATCTCCCCCCTCCCTCCATCAGGTCTGAAGTCTCAGCCTCCAGACTTCATGAAGAGACGCAACAAGAGCGCTCCGCTCCACACCTCCTCCACTCAGCTCACCTCCTCCAGTGAGGAAGAGGAGGAGAAGGATGAAGATGAGGAGTGGACTCCTTCTGTGTCTGGTAATGCAGTGTTTCTCAACCTTTTTTCTGCATGGGTACACTTTTCATGTCCCAAGAATCCATGGGCACACCAACATAATACAGGGGTATAAATCTCGTCACTGTCGGGAAGAAACCTTGTATCTCCAAGTTTCAAATGTGTACGTTTCTTCGCAAAGTAAAGCCCTGCTTCATCATACAAGGCTGTCACACAACAGTAGTGAAAACAGCAGATCTACAAGCACACAACGCCTCGCGGTGCGAGGCATTGTGTGCTTGTAGATCGGCTGTTTTCACTAGTTTTAAATCATCTTTAAAATGATAAATACAATACTGGCTTTCAAGCAGTTTCAAGGGGCACACTTGAGCCTTCTCAGGGGCACACAAAAGGTCCCCTGGCACAGAGTTTCTCAACCATGTCCCAAGAATCCATGGGCATTACCAGTAATCCTACACTGTTCCCATAGTTACACTACTGTACTTAATAGTGTTACTGAACTGTTCCCATAGTTACACTACTGTACTTAATAGTGTTAGTGAACTGTTACCATCGTTACACTACTGTACTTAATAGAGTTACTGAACTGTTCCCACAGTAGCTTATATCAAACATGCTTATGACACACCTGCATACAGTATCTCCTTATATGGGCCGTTCTGTCCATGACATCAGCTGTGGTGATGTCAGTCTCTGCGTACCTTCTATGACAGACATGCACACAAAGAGAGACGTAGGAGCGGTTAGCACCGCTCAAAATCTCCATCAATTCAAGGCTTCGTGGGAGGTGTAATTGATTTTTTTGGGTGAGCTACTCCTTTAATACAAGCCTGAACCTTGTGTGTGTCTGTCTGTGATAATTGGCAGTCGCCATACATGGAGGAGGCGATGTTTTCTATACCCGTGATCTGTATGCGATAATGGAATCCGTAGGAGACGGGGTTGAATAAATTAGAAGGCAAGGCTTGTGATTGGCTGGAGCGGAGGTCGGGAGCGCTCGGCTGTAGTCATTTGGACCGCACGGGTGAATGTTAACCTCTATGCAAAAACCTAACCCAAACCCTAACCTTAACCTCAGTAAAACTATTCCTAAACCTAACCCTAACCTCAGTATCTGATGCTAGTGAGTAGCTAACCTGCCGACACTGGTGAATGTTAACCTCTCTATGCCTAAGCCTAACCCAAACCCTAACCTCAGTAACCCTGACTGACGCTGGTGAACCGAAAAGAAGCGCTCCTTCCCCCACCGTCTCCTACGGATTCAATAATAGTCTAAACATACTTGTTGTTGAGTTTCCCCAAGCTTCTTTTGTGCATTCACTATTGTTTGTGTTCAAGAATTTTGTAAAGAGGGTGTGTGTGTGTGTGTGTGTGTGTGTGTGTGTGTGTGTGTGTGTGTGTGTGTGTGTGTGTGTGTGTGTGTGTGTGTGTGTGTGTGTGTGTGTGTGTTTTCCAGGTCGACAGAAAACACTGACAGTGCCCCCCAGTGACAGAGAGCTGAGAAACCTGCCCAGGATTGATTACACTGAGGAGGAAGAGCCAGAGGATGAAGAATACTTCTGTTAGTACTTATATCTCTGTCTTCTCTCTGTTTTTACATTCATCTTTCTCTCCTCTATCTTTCTCTCTCACACATCTTTGTCTCATCTTTTCCATCCCTGTTGTAGTTTTGTAACTCTACTACTTTGTACAATGTTTAGTTGTATGTGGCATACTTTGTAACACTGTTCATGTGTCTGTCTGTCCATCCAGACTGTGACGAGTGTAAGGAGTTCTTCTTATGGTACTGTGAGGAACACGGACCTCCTGTGTTCAGGATTGGTCGTACTATACCTCTAGGAGTTCCTGACAGAGCCAGGAAGACTCTGCCTAAGAGATTCCAGGTACACCATGTGCCTAATCCACCATTCCATTCAACTAGATTTTTATTTCTTTTTTGTTGTTGAAAATCCCCTTTTTCCAGCACTGAGGCCTATATGATTATTACATTAGGCTAATATCTTGATTTGTAAAGAAAGACACTTGTATTTCATTATTTGAATAATAACAAACGAGAATGGGAATAACAAAAAGTTTAAAATCAACAAGATAAACTTCTCATTAATGTAGTGAGCTGTTATGGTGATGTAACTCTGTGGTCTAGGTCATAGACTGTAAAAAAAATATGGATGGTGGAAAGCCATTGGTTTCTATGCTGCGAAAATGAATCTTTTTTGGCCATTGGTATCAAAGGAATGCTATTGGCTGCCAACGGTCACGTGCAACCGCAGGGATACATGGGACATTGTCTTGAGCTTGTCTAAAATAAAGCACACGAAGAAGAACCATCACAAGCCTATGATCACAAGCCCCTCATACAGCATACCCTGCTTTAACACCAAATATAACATAAATTGGACCAAACAAAACTCAAATCATGGTGATTGAAACGAGGCTTTAAACTAGCGACAGGAACCATAAAGTATTTATGACAATGTTTATTAAGGTAAGAAAATCTAATGTAAAAGTTTGGGGGAAATGAATGGAATCCTATGGAGAACATGGTGCCAGAACAGTGCAACTAGCGGCCAATCATAGGAACTTTCAGTTCTGTGTTTGCTTCATTTTAAATCGGGACAACAACACCCCTGGTCTAGGTCTACCCATCTGTTGTTAAGCAGCCCTTCAGTAATTCATGCCTTCGCATGGACATGAAACCCTTTTGTGCTCACTGCTCATAATATGAGCCAATTTATACTTATTTACTGTTGTTGACAACACATGAGCCTCAGATGCATCGGCTTGTTAGTTGGTAAAGTGGTTCCAGAACGCTGATCAAATGGTTAAACCCAGCATTCTCTTGAGAGGGCTCTAATGTTATTAATACAACTGTGCTCCTTATTTCCTTATGTCAAATGCTTCCTTGTGTGTGTGTGTGTGTGTGTGTGTGTGTGTGTGTGTGTGTGTGTGTGTGTGTGTGTGTGTGTGTGTGTGTGTGTGTGTGTGTGTGTGTGTGTGTGTGTGTGTGTGTGTGTGTGTGTGTGTGTTCAGATTAAACGGTCACGCATCCCAAATGCAGGTCTAGGGGTTTTCTACAAGGGAAAGTTTCCTCTGGGTATCGGGACTCACTTTGGTCCTTATCAAGGAGTGAAGACCCCCAAAGAGGAGGCTGAGGAGAGTGGATACTCCTGGGTGGTGAGTGTGTGATGTCTGACTGTCAGATACTGTACATGTATGAAGAACATGAAAATCATATGGGATTTGAAAATATACAGTACTAGTAAGACGCCTCAGGGCGACATGCAACCTTGCGCAATTCTTGGCAATCTGGCCAGTGATGTATATCGGACCAGTTTCCCATATTTGGAGACCACTGGTACCCATATATGGAGATCCATGTACTGTATATGGAGATATGCTGATATATATGTGAAAGTCATATGATGTCTATGACATCTGACATCATACCCTTTTATTTCCCATACATGGAGATCCCTGTCTGTAGAAACAGCTGTTACTGTGGTATGTGGCCGATGTGGCCTACATACAGTACATGGGCATTCCCATATGAAGTCCTGTTAAATATGGGCTTAATATTGATGACATCAGGGAACTCCATATTTGGGCATAAAAGGGATTCTGTTAGTGTGACATCACAGTGAAGACAGAGCGTGATGTCAGAGCGGCAAACCATTCTGTTAAGAGTGGTGACCCTGACATCACAGTGATGTCAGAGCATGATGTCAGAGTGACAAACCCATAGAACCACAGCGTCAGGCGTGACAGAGATACATACATACATACCGGTACATACATACACAAGCTGTGACCATTCACATACTAAACTTGCGACCTATGGTCACAATAATCTTGTTAGATCTATAATGAAGGACACTGCTTAGTGAGTAGTTCTATGGTTACGAGGGATTATGTTTTAAGTCATATATAATGTCATATCATATCTTAAATCAGTTTATATACGTAGGTTAATATAGACAAACATTTTTATGTCAGTACTTAATTATAGATACATAATAATTATTATGTTCTCTCTCTTTAGATTCGCAAGAAGAAAAAATATGTCTACATTGATGCCAAAGACGAGACTAAGTCCAACTGGATGAGGTGAGATACTTCTCATGTTATGAACTGAAATAAAGTACTTACATAATTTCTCTCGCTCATAGGAAAAGCACAGCTTTTTAACTGGTTCCAGAAGATTTGATCATAAAACACCCATTTTAGCTTTTAGTCTTGCACCGTCCTACATTTCAGACTTACTTGTCCCCTATGTGCCATCATGTGAACTCAGATCCTCAGGCAAAGGACTGCTGATCATTCCAGCTTGCAATTATAAAACAAGAGGTGAACGTGCCTTTGCTTTTAGAGCCCCAGCACTTTGGAATGCCTTGTCCGAAGAGATGAGGTTTGCTAACTATTTGCCCCGTTTTAACCCATTTAGAACGGGTACACATTATTGTGTATCATTATTTTATGCTTTAACTATTGAAACATAGCAGATATACAAGCTCACAGCGCCGTGCCGCGCTGCGAGCTTGTAGATCTGCTATTTTTGACAAATCTATGTTTCTATGTCAGCAATCTGGCCAGCCATTGTCAAAGAAAAGGTCCTTTTCACTTAACTGGAGCTCAGTTAGTCTGTTCTTGAGAGACTACTATGTCAGTGTTTCTCAAACCTTTTCATGTGAAGGACCCCCAAAATGATATTTATTTGTGTGTGTGTGTGTGTGTGTGTGTGTGTGTGTGTGTGTGTGTGTGTGTGTGTGTGTGCGTGTGCGCGTGTGCGTGTGCGTCAGGTATGTGAACTGTGCTCGCCACGAGGAAGAACAGAACCTGATAGCGTTCCAGTTCCGACAAGCCGTTGTGTATCGCGTCTGTCGTCCTGTTAGAAAGGGAGAAGAATTGCTGGTCTGGTACGGAGATGACTACGCCAAGGAGCTGGGAATTATCTTTGATAAGCTGTGGGACCAAAAGAGTTCTGATAAAGGTAACAATCTGTCTGTCTGTTGAATGGAACAAACATGATCTGCATTAAAGAGACATTTGACAGTCTGAATAAGGAGCCAGGGGTTCAGGTGTGTTACTACATTAAATCTGCCTTTGAGCAGGATAAACTCAATCATAAGTTAGGAAGTGTGGTATAGGTTTCCCAAGAAGATGTTACATTCTAAAGGCTGGTCTATTAAGTGCTGTTGGTTGAATAAAAAATACGAATAAAAAACGTTTAGCATATTCATTAAACATGAAGTCATGTGAATGATTGTATGTGGATTTTTCTATAATTCACATTATAACAACGTAACAGATCATAGAATTGATGTTTTGTGTATTCAAGGTTCAAATATACATTTTAAAAGTAGGGCCCATATCGTAACATAATGGAACAGCATAGGAGCATAATTGCACAAGGTCATTGATCAAATACATATTACATACTGCAAATTATTGATCATATTCTGCTTGGTCTCTGTCTCTCTCTTTCTTTCTCTCTCTCCCCCTCTCTCTCTCTCTCTCTCTCTCTCTCTCTCTCTCTCTCTCTCTCTCTCTCTCTCTCACGCTCTCTTTTTCTCTCTCTCTCTCTTACTCTCTCTCTCTCAGGACCGGGGCCTAAGTCTTCCAAGACTAAGATCCAGTCTCCTCAGACTAAGTCTCCCCAGACTCAGACCCAGTCTTCTTCCCAGACTCAGGCCTTCTGCTGTCCTGAGTGTCCGTACGCCTTCACCTCTCAGCTCTTCTACCACAAGCACCTGAAGAGGAGCCACAATGAGCTCTACTTCCAGATGCTGAGGAGTGGACAGATCCCCCCAGCAGCAGCAGCCTGTCAGCAGCAGCAGATCCCCAGCAGCTCTGCTGCCCAGAGCGACCCCAAACAACCAGGAGACACTGGACTCTCTGGGGGGAAACCTTTCTGCTGTAAGGAATGTGGAAAGAGTTTCACTAGGCCAAGTGAGCTGAAGATACATGAGCGTGTTCACACAGGAGAGAGACCCTTCCAGTGTAAAGTTTGTGAGAAGCGGTTCACTACGGCAGGCAGCCTGAAGAGACACCAACGTGTTCACACTGGAGAAAAACCTTATCAGTGTAACCTGTGTGACAAGAGTTTCAATGTGTCAAGCTCTCTGAAGACACACCAGCGTCTCCACACTGGAGAAAAACCCTTCCTCTGCACACATTGTGAGAAGAGATTCAATGAGTCTGGCGATGTGAAGAAACACCAACGTGTCCATACCGGAGAGAAGCCGTACCACTGTAAACAGTGTGGCAAGAGTTTTGCTTGGTTAGATTGCCTGAAGTCACACAAGTGTGTCTCCATTGGAGAGAAACCTTTCCCCTGCAGACAGTGTGGAAAGAGTTTCAAGCGGTCAGCTCACCTAAAGAAACACCAGTGTGTCTCTGCACTGTGTTAAAACCTTCTACTGTAAATCAGTGTGAAGAAGAGAGTCAGTCAGGTTGTTCACCTTAAGAAACACCACTGGCCAGTGTTATTGTGTGTTCCTATTGTGTTCCTTTTCATCAGGCCCAGGTATTTAGTACAGCTGTTCAGATTTATGAACACCTCAATGGCAATAGCCTTAACTAGAGGCCTACAGGTATGTGTGTCTTGTTTCGTTGTCATAATTTAGTGGGGGGTTCCTTCCATTTAATTCAACACTGTAATTTTCTCTTGCTGTTTTCATGCTATAGTAAGATTTATTTGTTGACTTTGTTTATTACATTGGTGACATACATTAGCGTGATGCTTTTGTTTTTTGGATGGCATAACTTTTGGCATTATTTAACAAAATGTTCTTCTTGCCAGCATAGTATGACTTTAATAATATGAGGTTTATTATATTATCCAAACATGATAACATACAGTGGTATAGTATGACTTTTTCCAGTTTCATACATAACAGTATGACGTATTGTCATGACAGTATCTTTATGACATCTGTTACCTGGATGATTTAATTTGGACACACATTTTTGCTGTTTCCTGTTTTTGATTGAATATGTTGCATATTGTAGTTTATTTGTATTTAATTGTATTTATTTCAATTGGATTGCCACAATTTGAATCAGTTGTTAATGAATATGTTATATATTAATTAGTTATCTAGTTTTAATTGACTATGTTCCTATACCTGAATCGGATGTTACCTGGATGATTTCATTTCAACACATGATTTCTGTTACCTAGTTTTGATTGAATATGTTGATGAATCAGTTTATATCAAATTTGCTATACTGTATATGAATGAGTTATCTAGTTTTGATTGCTGTACCTGAATCAGCTGATTTAATCTGTTGTTACCATGTGTCAATTTGACTTGGTGTTTATTTAATCTAGCCACTATTTACAGTATAATATTCATTGGGCTACAGCTTAAATCCTTGTTCGACTAATGTGATCCCTGTATTTTATTTACCCTACCTCTTCAGTTGTCATTTATTTGTCTGGTTACAGAATCAGAAGACAAAAGAAATGTTATTCTCAGGTTGATATTAATAAAACATGTTTGTAATTGTGAATAACTGGTCTGAAATCATCACTGGAGTACATCTTCCTGTTGGTTGGTGAGAGTGAGGGGAAAAGTTAGAGAAAGAAAGATAAGGTATTTTCTATTAATTGTATTTGATCATTATTATGTACTGTAATATGATGTACAGTTTCTCTGTACACCTTATTGTCCTGTGGGGGAAATTCAGTTTCAGCTTCATCCAGCTGATGGCTGCTGAGATGGTTATGATGAGAGCTTTAGGGGAGCAGCAAGGGGTTAAGAGTGTTGAGATGGTTATGATGAGAGCTTTAGGGGGAGCAGTAAGGGGTTAAGTGTGTTGAGATGGTTATGATGAGAGCTTTAGGGGGAGCAGTAAGGGGTTAAGAGTGTTGAGATGGTTATGATGAGAGCTTTAGGGGAGCAGCAAGGGGTTAAGTGTGTTGAGATGGTTATGATGAGAGCTTTAGGGGGAGCAGTAAGGGGTTAAGTGTGTTGAGATGGTTATGATGAGAGCTTTAGGGGGAGCAGTAAGGGGTTAAGAGTGTTGAGATGGTTATGATGAGAGCTTTAGGGGGAGCAGTAAGGGGTTAAGAGTGTTGAGATGGTTATGATGAGAGCTTTAGGGGGAGCAGTAAGGGGTTAAGTGTGTTGAGATGGTTATGATGAGAGCTTTAGGGGGAGCAGTAAGGGGTTAAGAGTGTTGAGATGGTTATGATGAGAGCTTTAGGGGAGCAGTAAGGGGTTAAGAGTGTTGAGATGGTTATGATGAGAGCTTTAGGGGGAGCAGTAAGGGGTTAAGTGTGTTGAGATGGTTATGATGAGAGCTTTAGGGGGAGCAGTAAGGGGTTAAGAGTGTTGAGATGGTTATGATGAGAGCTTTAGGGGAGCAGTAAGGGGTTAAGAGTGTTGAGATGGTTATGATGAGAGCTTTAGGGGAGCAGTAAGGGGTTAAGAGTGTTGAGATGGTTATGATGAGAGCTTTAGGGGAGCAGCAAGGGGTTAAGTGTGTTGAGATGGTTATGATGAGAGCTTTAGGGGGAGCAGTAAGGGGTTAAGTGTGTTGAGATGGTTATGATGAGAGCTTTAGGGGGAGCAGTAAGGGGTTAAGAGTGTTGAGATGGTTATGATGAGAGCTTTAGGGGGAGCAGTAAGGGGTTAAGTGTGTTGAGATGGTTATGATGAGAGCTTTAGGGGGAGCAGTAAGGGGTTAAGAGTGTTGAGATGGTTATGATGAGAGCTTTAGGGGGAGCAGTAAGGGGTTAAGAGTGTTGAGATGGTTATGATGAGAGCTTTAGGGGAGCAGTAAGGGGTTAAGAGTGTTGAGATGGTTATGATGAGAGCTTTAGGGGAGCAGTAAGGGGTTAAGAGTGTTGAGATGGTTATGATGAGAGCTTTAGGGGAGCAGTAAGGGGTTAAGAGTGTTGAGATGGTTATGATGAGAGCTTTAGGGGAGCAGCAAGGGGTTAAGTGTGTTGAGATGGTTATGATGAGAGCTTTAGGGGGAGCAGTAAGGGGTTAAGAGTGTTGAGATGGTTATGATGAGAGCTTTAGGGGAGCAGTAAGGGGTTAAGTGTGTTGAGATGGTTATGATGAGAGCTTTAGGGGAGCAGCAAGGGGTTAAGTGTGTTGAGATGGTTATGATGAGAGCTTTAGGGGGAGCAGTAAGGGGTTAAGTGTGTTGAGATGGTTATGATGAGAGCTTTAGGGGGAGCAGTAAGGGGTTAAGTGTGTTGAGATGGTTATGATGAGAGCTTTAGGGGGAGCAGTAAGGGGTTAAGTGTGTTGAGATGGTTATGATGAGAGCTTTAGGGGGAGCAGTAAGGGGTTAAGTGTGTTGAGATGGTTATGATGAGAGCTTTAGGGGGAGCAGTAAGGGGTTAAGAGTGTTGAAATGGTTATGATGAGAGCTTTAGGGGGAGCAGTAAGGGGTTAAGAGTGTTGAGATGGTTATGATGAGAGCTTTAGGGGGAGCAGTAAGGGGTTAAGAGTGTTGAGATGGTTATGATGAGAGCTTTAGGGGGAGCAGTAAGGGGTTAAGTGTGTTGAGATGGTTATGATCAGAGCTTTAGGGGGAGCAGTAAGGGGTTAAGAGTGTTGCTCAGGGGCTCCTGGACACATAGACCGGGGCGGGGAGGAGAACCGATGACCTTGTGATTACCATAAATGTCTTTGGTGTGATGTGGTGACACCAAAATGGGACAGCCAAATATTTACCAGGTGTAACAGCGGTTTTCAATATTTTTCACACTAAGGTCCATTATTTATTCAGCATTCCCACATACTATGATCAGGGGGTCTTCAACATTTTCAGGCCAAGGACACCTTAGTTGAGAGAGAGAGAGATGAAGCAGGGACCCCCACAACCTTTTCATATAGATTGCTTTCATTGTTTGTACAGGGGGTCCTCCAAATCTTAATGTGATAGAAACTTGTTGAAGTGTCCTTATTCTGAGAACTTTAGACAAAAATAGCAGATCTACAAGCTCACAAGTAGATCGGCTATTTTTGGCAAAGAGCTTTGATGTAGAGGGGAGAAACATAGAATATTTTGTCATCACAATTCCATGCTATGTTGACGTGGTACCATAGGAGAGATAACAGGCAAATGTTGACCAAAATAACAATTCACAAGAACAATGTAGCAATAAAGGTGTTTAACAATAATCAAATGCTTGAGAGTGTGAAATACAACCAAATGGATTTGGTTTCATTGTATTCTCTCAAGAGTTAAAGATCTATAAGGGTCCATTTGGTTACCAACTCTAGTCTACAGTACAACACTTAGCTGGGACTCTGGGAGCCACCTTGAACCTCCTCAAGGACCACTGGTGGTCCCCGCCTCCCAGACCACTGGTTGAAAACCACTGATGTACACTATCATTATCAAACCTCAATACAAGGTACAAAGTCCAGCTTCATCCAGTTGAAGGTAGAAGGGCTCATCTGTGCTCAACAAGGGACACCTGAATCAGAGAGAATAAAATACCTTCCAGTCACTTCAGAAGAGACTAGAATAAACCCACATAAAATATACTTTAGCACTCCACTGGTCTGCACTTATTTATTATTTAACAAATAAAATATACTGTAGCACTCCACTGGTCTGCTTTGATTGATTGATTGAAGACTTTATTAGAAGTTTGCATAGGAAAAGGTACAGTTTCATGACGGTACAGTTCACTGGTACAAGGTCTACTAAAAGGAGATCCATGAAAAGACTAAGCTTATTTCCACTGGAAACCATTGAAGTATCTCATATAACATTGAATGACAGACAAATAGAACACAGTACTATGCAGTAGATATGTAAAGAAAAACAAAATAGAAGACAGTAAGTCAAAACAAACAGTATATACAAAGAAGGGGCAGGGGAGGGTAGGGTTGGGCTAGATTCTTTTTTACCAGTTGCGAACGGCTGCTGCCTGTAAGTGGTTTTTCAGGGCAATTTTAAAGGATGCTAGTGATCCACACTCCTTTGTGGCCTTCGGTAAGGCTTTCCACATTTTGGTGGTATAGCAGAAAAAAGAGTTTGACCCTTTGTTGGTTTTGACTCTGGGTTGAAAGTGATCTGTGGCGCTGCCTCTGGTGTTGTAATTATGGACATCCTTAATGTTTATAAAGTATTTTGACAGGTACTTGGGTATCATAGTGGTGTAGTGTATCTTGTACACCAGGCCCATTGCAAGTTGCTGTACTCTGTCAACTACTCTGAGCCACCCCACTCTTAACTGGTGAGTAGCGGTGAGGTGAGTCTGATAGGGAAGTCTAAGCAGGACCCTAATTAGTTTATTTTGGGCTGTTTGTAGTTTAGTTTTCAGGGCTTGTGGGGCGTCACAATACCATACGTGGACTCCGTAGTCAAAGAGGGGCTGGATTATTGCACCAGCTATGGTCTTCAGTGTGTTGGAATTGACCATCGGGGCGATCCTCTGTAGGAAACGAGTTCGTTGGTTGATTTTATTTATTACTTTAGAAGTCATCTTTTCACTGGAAAGATTAGCTTCAAGGATACATCCTAAGTAAGAGATTTCGTTTTTTCGTGTTATGACCTTGTCACCCACTTTGATTGTGAAGTTATCAACTTTTTTGAGGTTATGATTTGATCCAAAGAGGATGGACTCTGTTTTACCCAGGTGAATTGATAATTTGTTGTCGTTAAGCCATGTGCAGATCTTACTTAGTTCAGAGTTAAGTGTCTTCTCAACCTGCAAGTGGTCCTTGCCCGAGACTAGGAGAGCCGAGTCATCCGCGAACAGGAACAGGTTGCAGTCACAAGCAGATGCCATGTCGTTCACGTATATTAGGAACAACAGAGGTCCCAGTATGCTACCTTGAGGAACACCACAGTTTACCGGGAGGGGGGGGGACAGGGTACCGTTAATCTCCACCACCTGTTCCCTCCCCACCAGGTAAGACTGCATCCACCTCACTGCTGCGCTGTCAAGACCGATGGCTTTTAGTTTCTCAATCAGAATAGAATGATTTACGGTGTCAAATGCCTTCTGGAGGTCCATCATGACCATGCCGCTATATTTGCCGTCATCCGCTTCGCGTTTGATTTGGTCAGTCAAATAGAGAAGGCATGTGTCAGTGGAATGAGATTTTCTGAATCCAGATTGGAACTCGTAAATCAGATTATTCTCATCGAGATATCTTGCTATCTGTTCGTAGACTATTTTCTCCATGACTTTGGATATGGAGCTAAGAATGGAAACGGGACGGTAGTTTCCAGGGTCTAGTTTGCTACCTTTTTTATGCAGGGGGGTTACTTTTGCTAGTTTGAAGTCCTGTGGGACATGACCCTGTTCGATGGAAAGGTTAATTATGTGGGTAATTATTGGAGCAATGGTGGCGGCTGAATCTCTGAGAAATCTAGCTGGAATTTTATCAAGGCCAGTGGCCTTGTGTTGAGGTAGGGCACTCAGTTTTTTAAACACTTCATCAGTTGTCACTGTGGCAAGTTTAAAACTGTCTTTTCTGACGCCCAGTTTATTGTAGAATTTCTTAACAAATTTTACACCATACCGCCCAGATGGGGCGACCAGTTTTTCAACCAGCGAACGGGCCACGGTGGTAAAGGTTTCGTTAAGATGGGTAGCCACTTCACATTTGTCAGAAATGAGAGCGGTGTCCGTTTTGATGTTTATGCTGTGGCCTATGGTTTTAGGTTTTAAGCCTAATGTGTTGTTAAGCAACTTCCATAGGTCTCGTGGTTTGTTTTTGAATTCGTCGATTTTTTCATCAATGTAGTTTTTTTGGGCGGCTCTAATATAGGCAGTTGTCTGGTTTCTAAGCTTCTTGCACTGAGCAGTAAGATGCTTGATTTGGATATTGAGGTCAGGGTTGAATTTTTTTTAAAGTTTTTTGCAGCACTTACGTTTTTCATCGTACTTTTTGTCTCTGAGTTTAGCTGATTCAGCAATATCTGAGTTATACCATGGCTCTTGGCGGGCTTTAACCCTGGTGGTATTCAAGGGGGCCACGATGTCTAGAGCATCGGTCAATTTGGTTTTAAAACCACACCATGCTCCTTCGACATTTGTACACTGCAGTTCAGAGGAAAAGTCTGTATTCGCTAGAGTGTTATTTAAAGCCTCACTGGAGTAGTTTTTGAGGCTTCTAGCTACAACTGTTTTGTGGCCACTAGCCTTGGGTTTGTGTATTTTACGCGTACAGTAGATCATGTAATGATTTATTATTATTATTATTATATTATTTATTATTTTACAAATAAAATATACTGTAGCACATATATATGATTACAATAAAAGAGGAAATAAAATTAAAATATGAAACATAAAAAAAAAAAAAATCATCAATAAGTCACTATTTTAGGCATTATTAGCCGACATCATATTACAGAGAAAACTGCCCATAGCTCTTTTTGAGCGGAACCATAGTTTCAAGTCAACCGTTTCCTAGGGCCACCTAAATTCGCCGTACCTTTTCCATAAATCCCATGATCCCATCCTCTAGCCGCACACACACTCACTTTTGATTGGCTGGTTGGTTGCGAGGCAACCTCTCACAGCCAACCAGAGGAGCTAGAGGCTGTATCTTGAGACGTCACCGTCGGAATCAGCCAATCGCAGCTGAAAGGTGCACACATTGTTGTGTTCCGGGTGAAGTGGTTGTCTAGTAGCCGGTGTTGTGTTGTCTTCTACATCAGCAGCGCATGTTTGACTCAAACCGTGAACGTTAAACTAGATTCCAAAGTAATTGTACTTCTGTACAGTTGTTTTTTGTGTCCATTTATCAATTGAACATTGAAGCCTGGAACTGTGACAGGCGACAACCATGGATGATGAGCCGGAGAGAGCCAAGCGGTGGGAGGGAGGATATGAGAGGACCTGGTGAGATGTTTCCATCACTGTTCAACTTTCTATTCACTTACAGCAGCAAGAGAGAAATACTATACAGGAGTCAGCAAGCTTTTTGAAATGAAGTGCCATGTTTTTATTTTCTTGATATTCGGTGTGCCATGTCAACATACATTTTAATGACACGCCATCAAACATTCTGACATATTTTGATTGGCAGGACATTGTTATAACGGGGCCCAAGTTCCAACCTATGTTCCCCAGGTTCTATGTTCCCCACCTCACAGCATTAGTTTAGTGAGGTTAGGGTTAGGGGTAGGTTTAGGTGGTAAGAAAGTGGGGAACATAGAACCTGTACGGTCCCGTTATAACGATCATTAGCAATAATCCACCCATCTCCCAGTCCCAGACTCCCTCCCCAGTCAGAGTTCAGTGTAGAATTATGTGCAGGATGTAATTCGCTGTAAATTAGGTGACTTCATTCAACTGACCCCAAAAATATAGGCCTGTTTGATTTTAAAATATAAATCCTCTCTCTCACACTTCTGCCTATGTGCCAGTGAGATCACCCTCCCCTGTGCCAATGTTGGCACCCGTACCTAGGGGTTGCCTACCCCTGCTATAGATCACGACATTTTGATAACTGACTGTTCTAAACTGTTCTATAGAGTCTATAGAATAGTTTAGTTGTCAAAATGTTTTGTTGTTTTATGTAGCTGGCCGTATACCCCCTTCTGAAAATACCCCCAGAAGAGAAGATCAAAATCTCAAATAGCGGATCTGCTTCTGGCTTGTGGATTTGCTCGAATTTGAATCTGTGTATGTGTTGTTGTTTGACCGATCGATTGAATACTTTATTAGTCAGAAATGTAAATGGCACCGTGGTACAGTCAGACATTTAGGCTAAAAGGATAACATAATAAGTGTCACAGGGACTTGTTTCCTGTGTGTGTGTGTGTGTGTGTGTGTGTGTGTGTGTGTGTGTGTGTGTGGGTCCATACATCTAACTGTGTGCGTGTGTTGTTGGTCCATAGGGAAGTCCTCAAGGAGGATGAGTCTGGGTCCCTCAGAGCCACCGTGGAGGAAATCCTCTTCCAGTCCAAACGGAAAAGGTGTGTGTACATTATACTCAACATACCGTCAGAGCTGGGCTACAGGTGCAGGGTCTGCAGACTATTTGTTTTTATATTTGGCAGCCTAGGACATACCCACAGGCTGGACCTTAGAGGGTTTCAACAACTTGGGATGCCCAAGAAGCAGGCAAAAAGGCTGGCAAAGTATTGTGCTGCCTCCGCTATAGGCAAACTCCACATATGGCGGAGACGCTGTTACTTACTGTATACCCGTAGACTACTAAGTGACATGCTATTGTATCATGAAGACATATGCCATGATTTTTGTGAATGTAACTCTACTGCACCTGTAATATTTGTGTCCTTCTATGCATATATCTCGTTTGTGTGGACATAAATAAACGGTTAGTGTAGTGTGTGTGTGTTGACGTTAAGACAAAACCAATGACCTGTCGACCATTTTTGTACTTTGGATGCAACTATCCATTATCTTCCTAGCAATTAGTCTATTCATAACTTATTTGATCTGGCACAGATTTTTACCTGATGGTCAAGATTCAATTTATCCCTTGAGCCAGCAAGTCGGCTCTAAGGGAACCATGTTCAAATCTGTGTTAGAAGAGGAAAGTTAGGGGCACAGTGGCACAGTCGGTAGTGCTGTCGCCTCACAGCTAGAAGATCCTGGGTTTGATTCCTGCCGGGGGATGCTGTGGGCGCTGGGTGGCATGTTCTCTCCTCTGCGTCATCAGTGTCCATACCCTAGGTGGGGTTGGCGAAAGGGCCTTTCTGTGTGGAGTTTGCATGTTCACCCCATGTCCCCTAGGGTAGGTACCCTCACAAAAACATGCAGTAATCCTGGAAGGAACTGGTTGGAATAACGTGTTTCTTCCACACGCTACGTCGAACCGGGGAAGCTCCCCCTGTCATGTGATAAGAAGCGACCTGCTCACTCCTCATGCACTGAAGGTCGGAAGCATGAAGCCAGTCCGTTGCTCTCCCTAGGTTGGCAGAGGGAGAGCAGAGCCATGGATTACAGTTTAGGCAATTGGCTCTGGGTGAAAAATGGGTTACAAAATTGTGTGATAAAAACTTTAAATAAAAAAAGAAGAGGAAAGTTAGTGCAGCTTTAATATAAATGACAACCCACACTCAACAACTGTACACAAGTGACACACGTCGACACAAGAGGGTAGGAACAGTGCAACGAAAGCACAGTGGTAGCTAAACTGCACTGTTTGCACTGTTCAATGATTATACAGAGAGATATATATTTATTAGGATAAAAACGTTATTTTCTTTTATAACAAACCACTTATTTTTGCTTTCCTATTTAGAGTACTGGAGAGCCATGGACAGGTTCGGCTGGGGATGGTGAGTGTCACTGACTTGAGTTGAGGATTCTATTAGAATTGTCACGTTAACAAAATTCTCTATTCTAATATTCTTGATGGACATTATATGTACTAATAACCCTGTGTAAGATCCCGAATCCATCACTTTCGGAGGGTTTCTGTGACAATGACCATTGGTGTCGTGAGCTGCTTTCCTTAAAACTTGTATAGATAGATAGATAGATAGATAGATAGATAGAAATCCTATCCTAGTTATGTTAAAGATGATAAACGGTGTGTTTGTGTTGTAGATGCGACATCTTTATGTGGTGATCGACTCTTCAAGAAGCATGGAAGACCAGGACCTAAGACCAAACCGCCTCAAAGCCACGCTCAAGGTAGGGGTGGATGTGTAGCAGAGAGCCATGTCATGACATGTTAGCTGACAATTACTTGTCATACAAATAATAGAGATTAACAATTTAATCATGTTTCTATTTGTATTTTTATTTTATGTTTTGCATTGTAGTTGTCTTTCTTTTTCATTGTTCTGCATTGAACATTGAAACATACACGTATGAATAAAAGGTAAATCATTTTGTCTTTTTACTGGTGAACTGAAAGCTGGCTCTGGTAACAAATAGTCTAGTAAATCTAGGGAAAAAAATACACTCAGGTTGGACATTTTATTATTTAGTTTTTCAACTGATTCTGTTAGGAAATTAGGTCTACTAGCCAGGATAAAAAATCTACCACAATCTGCTCACTGCAAATACCCACAGTGGCCAAATCAAGTTGGGCTCCCATCGACTTTCTATACAGGAGGAAAATACCCAGAAAAAAAATCAGCTTTAAGTAGGATGTGAGGGGTCTAACTAGGGGTTTGTCATGATGCTGAATCCATTGCAAGCATTTGTTTTGCACAAAAAACATTCCTTGGGCTAAAAATGGCCCCAGACAATGATGGTTTAGTGATGAAAAGTGATGAGTCATCAAAAAAACTCATCTTTTGTTGGCGTTTTCTGGGGCCAATGAATGTTTTTTGTGCAAAACAATGCTTGCAATGGAATCAGCATCATGACAAACCCCTAGTTAGACCCCTCACATCCTACTCAAAGCAGATTCTTTTTCTGGGTATTTTCCTCCTGTATAGAAAGTCGATGGGAGCCCAACTTGATTTGGCCACTGTGGGTATTTGCAGTGAGCAGATTGTGGTAGATTTGTTTTATCCTGGCTAGTAGACCTAATTTCCTAACAGAATCAGTTGAAAAACTAAATGATACAATTTTGTCCAACCTCTGCCTTAATTTTACCGGACTAAAACAACAGCCTCTTGTTATGTTGGAACGCTCTTCTTTAATGAGCTCCAGTTGGGAAAACCTTTTTGTTCTGATTCTAAAGCTTTGTTGTGATGTGTCTTCTCCAGCTGATGGAGTTCTTTGTGGAGGAGTATTTTGACCAGAATCCCATCAGTCAGGTATGCTCAAAGTTGCCACAACATACTGTAGCTTTGAGGGTAAGTTCGCCATTTCTGAAAAAAAAAAAAAAAAAATCTGAAATTGCAAAAATAGTCGATCCACTTAAGCTCACAGCGATGTGAGGCGCTGCAAGCTTGCAGGTCGACTATTTTCGACACAACATCATCGCACAGTGAATAGAAGTTTAAAATAGGTCTTAAGTGGTTCAATCACTTTATTTGAAAATGTAAATATTTAATGATAATCGGCCATTATATTTAGGGTTGGGTATCGTCGGGGATACTTTTAATGGTATCAATTCACTGAGTACTATCGAGTATCGGTTCACGTAAAAACGAACGATACCTTGTTTCGATACTTTTGAATGCACCCCTTGCCGGTCGCATCTGTAACAGTTGGGCTACTGAAAGTTTAATGACTGCTTTAGTAGGCTACACTCGTTACAGTGAAAATAGCAGAGAATAGCCTATAATGTTTATTATTATGATAATGATCCAACGTCTGTAAAATAGCCCATAGAAAAAGGCAAATAATAATTATAATAATAATAATAAATAAAAAGTATCGAAAATGGTATCGTATCGATTCCCAGGTATCGAAAATGGTATCGTATCGACTAAAAGGTGAACGGTACCCATCCCTAATTATATTTTCTGATGAGTCGTATAATGTTTATGTTTTCCAGGTGGGAATCATCACCACAAAGAACAAGCGGGCAGAGAAGCTGACAGAACTGGCAGGTGAGCATCACACCGTATATCACAATAATAAATCACATGTTTATCAACATAAATTGCATCCACGATACGAATGTACTGTGTGGCCTCAACACATTTATATAATAATACATTAACCTCTATAGCAGGGGTCTACAACAGGGGATCCTCAGAGTTAATACAGGGCTGCAACCACCCTAGTATCCCTATTCTGAGGCGAGTGTGCTCAGGGACACTTAGGTACAAAGCATTAAAAGTTATGTAAAATATGAAAATGATGCATGTATATGTATTGTATGTACTGTATAGGTACTGTAGGATTGTATGTGGATTACGGATGTATTTGTGGGATGTGTGAGTGAGTGAGTGGGTGGGCTGCAGGGTAGTACATTGTGAATTCTTTATTTAAAAAAAAAAAAAAGATATCGTGATGAGTCTAGCGCGGAGAAGTGCATCCTGTGCCTGTTTGCCAGAACATGTTCAATAAACTTCAATAAACATACCTCACTTTGGAGATATCTGGTTTCTGCCCGGCAGCGTCAATATGTATTTTTCTCCTCATTTCTAAAGAAAACATATAGATTACAACAAATATCAACTAAATAAATAGTTTTAAATAGTGGTGCCCAGTGTTATCAGGGGCCCACTGTTCCAGTTGTCCGGTAGGGCAATTATATAGAGGGTTTAAAATGGCTAATGTGTTTGTGTGCTTGTGCCACAGGGAACCCTAAGAAGCACATCGCTGCCTTAAAGAAGGCTGTGGACTCGACATGCATCGGGGAACCTTCACTGTACAACTCTCTGAACCTGGCCATGCAGACTCTCAAGTATGTTCTGAGCAGCGGCTCTCAACTACTGTGATTTCTTAACCCGATTTGACAACATCAGTTTTCGTGCCATGGACCCCCAAAATGATTTTGTATTTGGTGGCGGATGGATTTGAGGATTGGTCAAGGTTCACATGACATCACACTATATAATATAAATAGGCAACCACACTTGCAATTTCCCCAGAATTGCACTTTTCTAGTTTATTACAACACATGCATTGCTTGGCACTGTATATGTAACAGATATATTACTATGTTGTGGTAAACATAAACTTTATTTTCCCCTTTTGTCCTCCTTTCTGCTCAGGCACATGCCCGGACACACCAGCCGCGAGGTCCTCATCATCTTCAGTAGTCTGACCACGTGTGACCCTTCCAACATCTACGAGCTCATCAAAGTAATCTGAGTTATTAATAAGTGGATGCCAGTAGGGCAACCAGACTATTGTTCTAGTCCGGACATTATTTTATTACGGTCAACCTTTAGCCAATCAGCATTCTCGGTGACGCCACCATTATAGAGTAAGTCCATTGAGTTCAATGGGAGAGTGGCGCTAGCTTGAGGATTTGATGTCTCCCCTGGAACCAAACTAGCTTGTAAATGTTTCTTGTTATTACTTGCGCCAGTCAGCAAAACGAGGCGCAAGTATTGCTTTCAGTTAGATGTATTTTCTTCTGTGGCACAGATTATAATAATATAATAAAATATATATAATATATCTATTATAATATTTTTATGTATTTCTGGAATTCCTTTGATTTTATGAATTTCTCAAAAAAAAGAAAAGAAATCAAAACAAAATCATGATATTGACTCGTGACCCATAAAAAAACATGTCCACGACCCGAACATGAGTCCCTCCAACGCATTGTTTGTGAACCAGTGGGTTAGACCAGTGGTTCTCAACCTTTTCAGGCCGTGTAGTGTAGTCTTGCCAGTCGCTACGAGTTGGACATACCAAACACATTTTCCAAAAGCAAAACTATGCTGCATCAAGGGGTTTATTAGGTAGGCCCTAAAAGTATGTCCTTGAGCACAGGGGAATCATTTTGGGTTAAAACTGAATCCGGTTTGATCTTTCTGGCTAAATTGTAGTCCTTTGAGTACTGTCAACATGACATAGAGTGGTTTCCGCTCCCGACCTAGCCTCGCGTAGCCAGGCTTTACTCATCTGCGAAGAGAAAAGCCTGGTGACAATATAAGGCAGAAAGCGTTCAACTTCCGCCGTGTGAGCTTCCCCGTAAGTGAGCTTCCCCGGTTTTCCCCTAACGTAACTTCCGTTAAACACAGCACTTCCGCTAAAAATCTTGGAACCAACCGGATGGCATATTGTCCACAGGGTGCTCCCGACCGGATCAAACCCTGAAATGTGAAGTGACAGTTGTGTGGCTAACAGTTGTGTGGTTCCCATGTCTCCCCCCTACCAGACCCTGAAGACCCTGAAGGTGCGTGTATCGGTGATCGGGCTGTCTGCGGAGGTGCGGGTGTGCACGGTGCTGACCAGGGAGACGGGAGGAACCTACCACGTCATCCTGGACGAGAGCCACTTCAGAGAGCTGCTCCAGTTCCACGTCAAGCCGCCTCCGGCCAGCACCTCCTCCGAGTGCTCCCTGATACGCATGGGTAAACGCTGGGGTTACACTTAAAACAATGCTCGCTGCCATCCATTAGAGCAGGGGATCCCAAACTTTTTTGTCTCAGGGCACCCCGTAATTCTTTTTTAATCCGAGGCACCCCTACATTATAATTTTCACTCCCAGCACCTTATATTTATAGTATATCGTCGTTGTCGGGCGGGTATGTCCAAAACCGTCGGTTTTGTATATCATCTATAAAATGTATTGAACTAGTGAAAACAGCAGATTTACAAGCACAAAACGCCTCGCATCATGAGGCGTTGTGTGCTTGTAGATCGGCTGTTTTCACGCACGCACGCCATGGTCTGTTTGCGATTACAAATGGGTTTTCCCCACCAAAGAAAATGCAGATCCGGTTCCGGTTACCGGCCCAGAACGGAAGCACTATCTCTATAGGTTACTTTGGCGATTCCGATTTTGGATATTTTTCTATAAATTAAATCAAATGAAATTCTCAGGTTTTTCGGGCGGGGGGGGGGGGGGGGCAGCCTGGACCAACAGCCTTTTCTCTGGATTCTTGGTTCGGGCCGTAAATTAGTTGATATGCATGGGTAAAGGCCCTTTCCCCTTGGGCGCTATAGCGATAAAGATCACAATAAAAAATATTGTTTTCAGTTGAAGTGGATGGCAACGTCCACCGTCCACAACAATAAAGCTGTCGTAATTGATGTGAACGCCGACATATCGTTATCTTTATCGCGTCCGGTGGGAATGAAGCTTAAAGGAGTAGTTCACCCCCAAAATGACTTTTTTTCTATTGATTAGTCATGCCATGGAGAGTAGAGTTCAATAATATTTTTTTGTTTTTGTCACATTCCTAAGACAAAAATTTGATTCGAGTAAATTTACCCCCATTGATTCCGGATGGTGACCCGTTTCGAAACGGGTCACCATCCGGAATGAATGGGGGTAAATTTATTGTTATCACATTTTTGTCTTAGGAACGCGACAAAAAACAAAAAAAATGTATTGAATTCTAGTCTCCATGGCATGACTAATCAATAGAAAAAAAGTCATTTTGGAGGTGAACTACTCCTTTAACAGCTGAGTTACACTGACACAATGCTCCCAAAACAAACTAGTCAGACCACCAGCAGACCTCACACCTAGGACTCATGATGCTAGGGTGGGATGATGGCTCAGGCTAGAGGACTGAGTACAGCAACTTGTAGTGGATCTGGTTCCCAAGATACTCAAGGGACCAGCGCCCATGTACCTAACTACTTCAAAAGAATACCAGAAGAGTCGCCGGAAAGAAACTTGCCGGTGCTGATGGTTTATGCCTTTTGATTAATTGATTGAGGTATTTATTAGATGTTTTGGATAGGAAACGATACAGTTTCATGACAGTACAGTTCACTGATACAATGTCAACTAAAAGGAAACTCTGGTACGGCAAGGCTTTTTGTTAGTTTTCATTGAGATCCTTAATAATCCTTATAATATATACCTCTGTAAACTATGCCTTACCGGTTAAACCTAACCCTATTCCTAATCTTAACCTCAGAAAGATAGGCGTAATCCTAAAGTTATATCTAACCTTATTCTCAGTAAAACAAATAATAGAATAAAAAATCTGAGAAACGCCCAAGGGCACAACACCAGAGGGAGCTCCACTGATCTAATTTCCCCCAGATTCGGCACAGTTCATTCTACTATAATTCTTCTACTGTTATGCCACCAAAAATGTGGAATGCCCTGCCAGCAGCCAGTGAAAAATAGCAGATATACAAGCTCACAGCGCGGCACCGAGTGCCGCGCTGTGAGCTTGTAGATCTGCTATTTTTGAAAAAGTCATGAAAATGTGTGCAAATCTTTGAATATATGTATTTTCAAAGCGAACGTTTGTAACTCAAATTTTGCTTCTGGGTGGTCCCTGGAACTAGATATTTTGAAATGGGGGTCCGTGGCCAAATAAATATCATTTTGGGGGTCCTTCACATGAAAAGGTTTGAGAACCACTGACATAGTAGTCTCTCAAGAACAGACTAACTGAGCTCCAGTTAAGTGAAAATGACCTTTTCTTTGACGATGGCTGGCCAGATTGCTGACATAGAAACATAGGTTTTTTCCAAAAAATCAAAAGACACTTATAGAATCGGGTCAAAATTCTAATTTTCACGATTTTTCAAAAATAGCAGATCTACAAGCTCGCAGCGCGGCACTCGGTGCCGCACTGTGAGCTTGTATATCTGCTATTTTTCAATAGTTAAAGCATAACATATTGCGTCATAATGTGTTCAGGCCTAAATGGGTTAAAAAGTGTGACTCATGAGCCATGACCTGTCTGGACCTAGATGAGTCTTCTAGCTTGCCACAATGGATTTCCTGCTGCTGTTTTTCTGTAAATATACTGTCCTAGTATTGATGAGTTATTGTATAGTATTGTATGTCTTTATACGTTTTTTGATGTGTTGAATACATAGGACCAAAATGGAAACAATCTCTCAGGGGCTTTTGTTGTCATCCTTTTAGCAGTATTGTATAACTGTTGAGTGTTGAGCTTAGTTACACATGAACACTAAAAATAGACTTATTTATTTGATGTTTTCCCAGAATGCTTGCACCAGAATAAACGTGATTAAACGTGTATTTTTTTTTATCATTTTCTTTTGCGTGTGATAAAATGTGTGAAATTAGCCGATCTAAAAGCTCACAACGTTGTCCCATCGCAAAGTGCTGTGAGGTTGTACATCTGCTATTTTCGCTACTTTTGTCCAAGCTTCTTGTGTGATGAATTAGCGCGTTCATTTCTGAAGAAATATTGAAAGTTGAAATATGGAGATAAAAGGTTTCTGCCAGACAACATCAAAACATAAGTTACTCAGGCTACAGGGAACAGCCTTTCACTTATTACTATTATTATCTCATTTAGGCCTACACTTATTATATTATTGAATGCTGTAACTATTGAAAAATAGCAGATATACAAGCTCTCGGTGCCGCGCTGCGAGCTTGTAGATCTGCTATTTTTGAAAAATCATGAAAATGTGTGCACATTTTTCAATATATATTTTTCAATGCAGACTTTTGCATCTCAAATCTCTGCTTCTGGGGGGTCCCTGGAAAAACATATTTTGAGATGGGGGTCTGCGGCCGAATAAATGTAATTTTGGGGGTCCTTGACGTGAAAATGTTTGAGAACAGCTGATTTAGAGGAAGGATTTAGAAGTCGGGTCAAAGATCGGGTCAAAGATATTCAAAGACTTGCACACATTTTCAAGTTTTTTTCAAAAATAGCAGATCTACAAGCTTGCAGCGCGGCACTCGGTGCCGCGCTGTGAGCTTGTATATCTGCTATTTTTCAATAGTTAAAGCATAAAATAATGGTTTAAGTGGTTCAAATCTAACGCGACTCGGGCGCGTTCCAGGTATTTGAGCGTTATCATTGCATTTTGTGTTGTACAGTGTATGAACTGACTCGCTGGTCATATGGTTTGTCTCTGCAGGTTTTCCCCAGCACATCATCGCCTCTGTGTCCGACCAGGACTCCAAGCCTTCCTTCAGCATGACGTACGTACCGTAACTGTACTGTACGCAGCATTTGAGCTACAGTTGAGGCTGCATACATGCACATACTGTAAAGTGCGCTGAGCGTTTATTGACGCCTGCAAAGCTCTAACAACCCTTGATAGTGACAACTGAGAGGCACTCCTCTCCCAAAGGTTGAAGTATTTTACACCCTGGGTGCACTGAAACGGAACGCCAACGATGAAATCAACCAAGGGCTTAATTTAATTATTTATACTTTTTTTTTTAATATTTGGGAAATCTTTGAACATTCTGTCCTATAATGCAGGGGTTTCCAAAGTGGGTGACGGGGCACCCTGGGGTGCCGCGACGGCAGTCCAGGGGTGCCGCGAGATAATTTGATAATATTTGGAACTTTTATAAGTACAAAGTTGTTTTCAGTCAGTTCTAACCAAAAGGGCTATTATCTCAACGTTTTCCTCACAATAAAATCACTAAAATATCGTCACTGTCGGGCAGAAACCTTGTATCTCCCAAGTTTCAAATGTGTACATCTTTTGGTGATGCGAGGCGTTGTGTGCTTGTAGATCGGCTGTTTTCACTAGTTTAGTACATTTTATAGATGATAAATACAAAACGAACGGTTTTGGACATACAAGGTTTCCACCCGACAACGACGATATGCTATAAATATAAGGTGCTGGGAGTGAAATTTATAATGTAGGGGTGCCTCGGATTTAAAAACATATTCATGGGGTGCCCTGAGACAAAAAGGTTTGGGAACCCCTGCTATAATGACATGGCCCCACATAGTGGTGCAGTGGTAAAAGCACCTGGAGATTGTGGGTTCCAATCCACCGCGGTGCATCCGGCTTTGTCTGAACACAATTGGCCCGTGTTCAGGGGAGGATGATAACACTGCACGTTAGGGCATTCACCAAATATTCGAATATTCGAATATCAAAGTCACTATTCGACGTTGTTCACCAAAGTCGAATATTCGCTTATTTTTTTATTTTTTTTATTGTTTTCTCTTTAAAAAATATATAGTTTATCAAGCTTGACTAGATAGGAAGTCATAAGAATGAGTTGTCAATGCCCCTGGTGGATGCATTTTTTAATGCTCTAGTCTATACCAGGTGTTTTCAAACCTTTTTAGGCCGTGACCCCCAAAATAAACATATTTGAACTGGGGACCCCACCCTGACAAGCACTTGGAATTGTAGGTATTACATTTAATGTGACTTGGTTCCGCAGATAAATATTGTGAAAATAGCAGATCTACATGCTCACAAGTTGTGAGCATGTAGATCGACTATTTTCACAATGTTCGCCTCTAGCTTACTTAATATTTGACAGTCCTGTCGAATATTCGACTATTCGAATACTTTGAGGTCGAATAATTCGAATACTAAAAATCACTATTAGTGAATGCCCTGCTGCACGTACTCCTTTGAGCTCCCGGTGGGGGCTCCTCCATTCAGTAGGATGCAAGAGCAGTGACGACATACAAGCATGTGTGAGCAGGAATTAATTGACATGATGACCAAAGCGGGGTTTAAAAGGGATACAAAGTCAAATGAGAAAAGGAAAGAAATTAGTAAACTGTTGTGCCATAATATTTTGGACATCTATGTCGTGTATATTACAAATGTATATTGTGTGTCTTTCTATCCTGGTGTGTATATACAGTACTGTATGTTTACCTGTGAATAATGTTTTAATCGTGTGTGTGTGTGTGTGTGTGTGTGTGTGTGTGTGTGTGTGTGTGTGTGTGTGTGTGTGTGTGTGTGTGTGTGTGTGTGTGTGTGTGTGTGTGTGTGTGTGTGTGTGTGTGTGTGTGTGTGTGTGTGTGTGTGTGTGTGTGTGTGCGTTATAGTCAGCTGGACAGCAGTGAGTCGGGGGCAGGCCTGAGTCTGGGAGGATACTTCTGCCCACAGTGTCACGGAAAGTACACTGAACTACCTGTGGAATGCAAGATCTGTGGTATGGCTACTGCGTTGTTCTACCACTTTTAATTTCACACCTGTTAGGGTACATTTGGTTCTATTTGTACACTCTCAGAGTAACAGACCCGTAAGGGTCCCTTTGGTTCCATTTGTACGCTCTCGGAGATACAGACCAGTAAAGGTCCATTTGGTTCCATTTGTACGCTCTCGGAGATACAGGCCCATAAGGGCCTATCTGGTTCCATTTGTTTGCAGACCTGTAAGAGTTAATTTGGTTCCATTTTTACATACTCAGAGTTTCAGACCTGTAAGGGTCCATTTGTACACTCTCAGAGTTACAGACCAAAAAGGGTCCATTTGGTTCCATTTGTACACTCTCAGAGTTACTGACCTATAAAGCTGGCCATACACTAGCCGATAATCGGGCCCGACTGAATCGGGTAGAATTAAACACTACAGGATAATTTTTTCAGATTATTTTACCAGATAATCTAAACGGCCTCAGACTAGCCGTTTTGAACAGTCGGGCGCTCCGCACGCTACAGGATTCTATCCCGATTGAGTCGGGCTCGAACACAAACACAGCAATAATACATAATATAATGAATACAAGATGCCACGGGGCTGTTCTGAGAGCTGTGCTTTGCAACACGCACGCACACACACGCACATACAAACACATGACGTTATCCACTGACTCAACACACAACACCGCCTCACGCAACGAAAAAAAAAGCTTCAATATGGAAGTTGTGTCCTATTTTGACGATATGAGTTCACTTTGACACGTTTCATGTACATCCAACTCTGACATCCCCTCTCCTGCGCTAAAGTGCCGCTCCGTCCTTCTCATGGGGCCTGATTTATGATTAGTCGTATGACTGTGTAGCGCACCCAGAACAAGATCTCCAAGACCAAACTGTGTCTGTCCCGTGCCACGTTGTAAGCTTGTAGATCAGGATGGGCGTGTACTTCTTTGACTCCTAGAGATGGGATTTATGGTTCTTTGAAGTGAACCGGATCTCTGACTGGGATCCGTTCCTTTCAAAGAGCCGTTCAAAAGACTGGCTCATTAGTTACTTTGTAGATTTTGATATAATTACAAATAACTTCAACCCTATATACATTTATTTCTGCCATATATATAGGTAGGCCTACATACCTGCCATTTGTTGCATTGTGAGCTTGTAGATCAGCTATTTTCAAAAGATTTTATTCATTGGAAAATCTGTGAAACAGGACATTCTGCCTACTTTCTACTATTGGTAGGCCTACTCTGTAGTCTGTAGGCTACATTAATTAAATGTTGAATGATACCAATACGTTTGTACTTTTACTCAAGTATATTAACATTCCAAAAACCTCTACTTGTGGCAGAGTATTTCCACATTGATTGCAGTAGGCTATTTTCCCACCACTGTTCATTAGAAAGGAACGGCTCCCTACTGCGAATCCCATCGTTCATTTCAAAGAGCCGTTCAAAATACTCGATTCGTTCGCGAACGTCCCACCTACTTGCAAGGGATGTGTGCTGGTCGCGGTCTTTCTTCTGTTTGTTTGATATGCGCTGCCGTTGAGTTTTAATTTAAATCCCAATCATTCATGATACAACCTGATGGACGGACGGACGCTATGAAAAGTGTGTCTGTGTGCGGGCGCGTGTGTGTGTGTGTGTGTGTGTGTGTGTGTGTGTGTGTGTGTGTAGTGTGTGTGTGAGTGAGTGAGAGGCAGAGGGAGAGGTGAAGAGAAAAAAAAAGAGATGGATCTGTCACTCAGTCATACGTATGCTCAGAGACTTGCGTCTATCAGCGGCTGCTGTACCTATTTTCTCTCAGTCCCCTGCTGCCCTTCCAGTCTTCCAGACCAGTACAGATCCAGGAAAATATCAAACATGTTTGAAAAGAGTCGGGCTACCCCCGATCGTCCTCCGAGCCACTGGGCTCCGAGTGGATCTGTGAGACCTCACGCTAGACGACGTTCATGCCCGATTGTCGGGCCCGTTTCAGTCGGTGGCAGCCCGATTGTCGGGAGGGTAATTAAATAGCCCGATTATCGGCTAGTGTGCGGCCAGCTTAAGGGACCCTACTTTTGATAACAACAGTTCTCTAGATCCCAAATTATCTTGTCATTTGGATAAAACGGTCATTCATTTCTGGAGGTGAGCTGGTGTCAAAATGTTCAAACCCATTTGGCATTAACCACTTGAACCCCAGCGTTCATATTCTGTTATGTGATCTGTTATTCGAAAAATTACAGATCTGCTACCTCACGCAAATGCTCATGTTGTGTGCATAACACTATACCGAGACAGTGATACCAAATTCAACCACTTGGTGTCACCCTTCACTCAGGAATAATGAGACCATGAACTTAGTAATAATCACTAGTCAGCACTAGTGTAAACAGCTCATGCACACACACACACACACACACACACACACACACACACACACACACACACACACACACACACACACACACACACACACACACACACACACACACACACACACACACTATATATATTTACATCACTTGTGGGGACATTACATAGACTTCCATTCATTTTTATGTGGCCTTACCCTAACCTCTATCCCTAAACCTAACCCTAACCGTTGTGGGGACCTACTATTTTGTTCCCACACTGTCAGAGGTCCCCTGCAGGTGACTATGTGTGAACATGCGTTTAGTCCATAGCTAGACACACACACACACACACACACACACACACACACACACACACACACACACACACACACACACACACACACACACACACACACACTCTATTGTTCTCTTCCAACTTTATAGAGTAACACTTTATAGAGAAACCTTTTGGAGTAAACCCTAAAAATCCATTGAGTTCAATAGACTAGAGTTCTTTCAGACACCGGGGTATATTAATGTTATTACTTGCGCCAGCAGAGTGCTCAAGTACTGTGTTCGGCTGCATACGTAGGTAGGCAGCCGTGTGTGTTTAAGCCTGTTGCCCAATCAGGGACTAGCATTTCTGGTAACGTCATCATTAACAGCCAATGAGGGACCAGCATTCCTGGTCAAGGCGAGAGTTGGCACCTCGACAGTGCAGTTTTATTTTTTTATTTTCATGGAGGGGGGAGGGGGTATATTATTGTGGGCTTGCCTGAAAGGTGAGAACATTATGTTATCCTCATTATTTATATATATATATATAGTGAGTTCCGCATATTTCTGCCACAGACAGTACAAAGGCAGGGCCCTTAGCCAATAGGGCGCAATCTGGGTGGTGTTAGCTGGAGTATTGGTTGAGCTTCACATGACAGTTAGCACGCTGCACGTAAACATAAGAAATGAAGAACAATTTATTTGATTAAGATTTTTTGAGCGGTGCAAACCGCTCCTATAAGTGGCTGTGCGTGTGTCCGTAGCCTTTTTCCTCAGCGTTTTGCCATAGTAAAATGTGTGTGTGTCCGTAGCTGTGCGTGTGTCAGTAGCGTTTTCCTCAGCGTTTTGCCATAGTAAAATGTGTGTGCGTAGCATCATGTTTGTCTAGTGATGTCATATGTTGTATGTCTGTAGCCTTTTTCCTCAGCGTTTTGCCATAGCAAGATGTGTGTAGCATAGCCTGTACATCCTAGACTTAAATCCTAGTCTGAAGAGGTTATGCAAGCACGACCACCGCTCACTTCACATTGGGTGTGATTTTTATTTTAGTTATTGTTGTGGGCTCGCCTGAAAAGCGAGAACACTATGTTATCCTCATTATTGTGGGCTCGCCTGAAAGGCGAGAACACTATGTATGTTATCTTCATATAGTGAGTTCCGTCGCAGACAGTATAAAGGCCTTAGCCAAGAGGTGAAATTGAGGTGTGGAAAATCAGGAAGTGGTGTTAGCTGGAGTATTGGTTGAGCTTCACATGACAGTTAGCACGCTGCAGAATATAGTCACGAGCGAGCCCACACTGTTTCGTAGGAACAGTATTTCTGGTTCTTCTTGAGCTGGATGAGAAATTGCTAACCTTTTTGCCAGTCTGCCTGTTGGTTCTTCACAAGGTCTGCTTGTAGTGTTCTTGGGACCTGGGTTTCCCCTGGTCGAACTGACTCCCTGGACCTGGGAACGAGTCATGTTCTCTCTTTGAGGGTTGCTGCAACATACAGTACTAGTGATGTCACCACGACCTCACTTGTCCTTATTTGGAGCTTCTATATATCCTCTGAGCCTCTGTGGTCAATGACATGAACCTATTGTTAAGACCCGGAACGCTTTATTATTATTGCAAGTATTAACAAGAGCTTGTAGCTACATAATAACTACATTGTATCCATTTCCTGAAAAATAACCGTTTTAGACCACAATGGAACCAAGTCCCCAGGACTATCAGTAACTAGAAATGATGCAATTGGAAATTGCAAGTGTGGTTGCCATGACTATATTCTGCAGCAAGCTAACTGTCACGTGAAGCTCAACCAATACTCGAGATAGCACCACTCCCGAATATTTTCCACCAATTTCCAATTGCATCTGATTCAAGGTAAAAACCTGTTCACAAATAAAGTTTATCTAGAATAATAAAGTTTCCCCAGGACTTCAGTGTGTTGCCCTGTCAGGCAACCGCACTAAGGGTGCGTTGGGAAATGCGCACCGGGTGTGTGCTCAGTGTAGTGAGTGCAGTGGGTGGTGACTTTGAGATTGCATTCAATGTGGCTTATTTACGAACGACCAGATAAGGGGCAACTGTGTGCTTTTTCAGTTGGAAAACTTTCTTAAACGTAGCAGTTGCTAACGCAACGTTGCTAACGCAACGTTGCTATTGATAGGTCATTTAATTCATAACATTGGCCTACCTGCTGTTAGTTTACACATTGATGTGTGTGTAACAATAAAGCCCAAAGGACCAATAAAGCAGCAAATAGTGCATTTTGTTATCATTTCCTACGCCATTGTTCACAGCTGAGAAGTGCGAGACACCGCCATGAAAACCAACCAATCAAAACACCACACTGACGCACCACACCGCCAAACCCCATCTTCTGAGTAGGGTTGTTCAGTGCGTGCACTCAGCACTCCGATGCGCCGCGCACTGGATTTCTTAACGACAAAGCACCAAGTGCACCGAATAAACGAACGACAACATGGCACACCAGTGCGTTGAGTGCGCATTTCCGAACGCACCCTAACAATGTGTGCTTCTGTCTCCCCGTGCAGGCCTGACCCTGGTATCTGCACCTCACCTGGCCCGCTCCTTCCATCACCTCTTCCCTCTGGAGGCCTTCATAGAGAGTCCACTGGACCAGCACCATGGAGACAGGTAGCACACTGGTTCCTAACACTAACACTAACCCTAACCCTTCATCACAGGTAGCTCTAGCACACTGTTTCCTAACACTAACCCTAACCCTTCATGGAGAGTCCACTGGACCGGCACCACAGAGACAGGGGGCTCTAGCACACTCTTTCCCAGGCTGTGACCGCCAAAATAATCATACTTGAACTGGGGGACCCCCCGCCCTGCACAAGCACTTGGAATTGTAGGAGTTGGCATTATTATTATTTTTTTTTAAAAAGAAGAACGTTACCAAAACAGCAAATTTCTTTCATGATAAAAGAATGCATTGATTTTTCTAAGTAATTTCATGAATAAATAAAAGAAACATCTAAGAAACTCCATAAATAAGAAAACAAATGTTTAAGAAGTAGTGAAAATAGCTGATCTACAAGCTCACAACACGAAGCGAAGCGACACTTGTTAGCTTGTAGATCTGCTGTTTTCACTAGTTTGGGTCCCAGCCTCCAGGAAAACTGGTCTAATCTCGCTTTTGGGTCTCGACTTGAAAAGTTTGGGAACCACTGCTCTAGCGCACACGCACACGCACACACACACACACACACACACACACACACACACATACACACACACACACACTCTCTCTCTCGCTCTCTCTGAACCAGTGTCATTGTCCTTCCAGGTTTTGTCAAGCTTGTCAAGGGCAGCTAAAAGACAAAAGTGTAAGTAGCAATATTTTTTCTCTTCTGAAATGAATGTTGAATTTGTACTTAGTTGCATCCTAATGTCACACGATTCATCGATAGACTGACAGACAGATCAATATATTGAACAGACAGTGTTTCTGCATCTAGCTTAAGGCAAGACCTAAATTCATCATTTTTAACTCAAATATTTGCTTCTGGGGGTCCCCGGAACAAAATATTTTCAGATGGGGGGAGGGGGTCCGCGGCCAAATACATTGGCCCAGTTTGCATAGTTTGAGAATAGCAACATGAGTTTTTTCTTTGGAAACCGTTTAATATATTGTTCCAGGGACCCCCAGAAGCAAAGATTTAAGTTAAAACTCTGAATTTGGGTCTTGCAATGCCTCATGCTAGATGCAGAATAGATACACACATATTGAACAATACTATACAAAACTTTACACATACTGTATAACTAGCCTGCACTATACAGAAAACAACAACATCACAAGGTTGGTTACAGTGTCATCCTCACACAGTGCCCAAAGCACAACCCTTCACTATTATGTAGACAAAAAGTATTTCTCATACAAAATCACAGAAGTGATCGCTAGCAAAATCAATACGAGAATAGATAACCAGTAAGACTCCCTAATCGGGAGATAAGCGACCGTTGGTCGCAGGTGCAGTGCTCAACAAGGCATTGAGACGCATTGTGGGCTTGTAGATATGCTTATTTTCAAAAGATGTGTATACATTTGAAAACGTGAAATGGGACATTCTGCATAACAAGCTCTTTCTACCTCTGGTACTTTGAGTACATGTTGATGCCATTACCTTTGTACTTTTTGACTCAAGTCCATTTTGAATCCCAGACTTTTACTTGTAACTTCAACATTGCAGTATTGGTACTTTTACTTCATCATATTTTTCTCCACCACTGTCCAGGTGTTCAGCTGTCCGTCCTGCGGCGACGTGTTCTGCACAGAGTGCGACCTCTTCATCCACGACACGCTGCACTGCTGCCCAGGCTGCATCCACCACCACGGCACCTCCTGAGGGCCAAAGGACTAGTTTTGCCTACCTCCCCCCAACTCTTGCTTAACACTTGGGATAGTATTATTGTTGTAAATATTTGGCTATAGGGTGCCGCCATTCACTTGCGCCTTATTTTGAAGAGCCCCGGAAGCCACGATCGTGTCCATGTTGTGGAAATTCACAATGTTGTAATGGCGGTCAGTATTTTTACTTTTACACAGAAATGAAAGATTCTAACCACGGCGGACCGTCGCGGCCCAGTGTCGCCGTGAACAAAAGCGGTTCTCTGCGATCGAAGCACTTTTGGAAGTAGATTCCAAGAAAGCTGTTTCTTTTGAACACGCCTCCTGATGCTGGCGGCGGAGTTGCCGCAGCAGCGCCTGTTTACCTGGTAACCATGGTAACCAGGTAACACGTCCCTGGACGAGTCTGGCGGGCCATCCCTCAAACTGCGTTCACTAATTCCTCCTTCCCACAGTATGAGGTCTGGACTTCAGCAGATAGGCACCGAGTATGAGAAGTTGGCCCCGATCATTTTCTGATCGGGGCCAATCAGTGACTGCGTTTCAACAGCTGTCCGCACAACAAGTGAAAAGCTTCCCCTGATTGGTCCATGTGTAGATGGTGACATAGATGCTTGCTGCAGCATTTTCAAAACAACATGGCTGCCCTCGATGCCACAAGTGTACCAATTAATGCTGAAACAATAAAACAAGTAATACGTGAAGTTATTGCAGAGTTGGAATCAGTTACAACAATTAAAAAGGAACAGGAGTATCCGCTAGCTGAGTTCATCGGCCAAAAATAAGTGTTTGTTTGCCGTTCTTCCGACTGGCTGAGAGAGTTTTGCTACGCTGAATGGTTAGAGGAGTCTGTCTGTCAAGGCAAGTACTCCCGCCCACTTTTCAAGCTGCCTATAGCCCAAAGTCCAGACTTATTGTGGGAAGAAACGAGTGAGTGAATGCACAGTATGAGGCTGGCTAGCCAGGCTACCAGACTGCAACCGCGCTGGCCTCCTGGTCAACTGCCTTGTGTATTTGTTCAATATTAAGACAGTCTAAGTGCAGTGGTTCTTCCAAGTATTATTAGGTTACTTGTAACTGTTTGACAGAAAATAATCAGACCACAAAAGCATTACATTTTGACCCCAAAAAGAAGAAGAATAAAAGAAAAGGTTCTTTATGGGTTCTAGTTAACTTACTGGAAACAGTTATTGTTGGTCTGAGGCATGGTACACATGTAAATGATGCTTGTTAAAGGAGCACTTCGCACTTCTTTGTATACTTGGTCCTCACTAGTGCTCATTATAAGATGGCACCATGGTTTGTCACTCACTCTCTGACTCAGAGGAGAGCTGTGGGCAGTTCAGAAAACCTGCCTGTCAGTGACATCATCTAGGCAGGTTTTGTCAATTCAAACTAACTAACTTCCCAAGAAGAGGGAGGCTGCAGTCTCTATTAACTCATTGACTGCCAAGGCCCGAGTTTCCCAAGTTATTACAGTAGTCCCAGGCTGCCACAGCCCGAGTTTCCCGAGTTGGAAACCATTTTGAAAAAAAAAAAAAAAAAACATTTTTTTTTTTATAAAGAAAATTCTAAAAATGCCTCAAATGTATTAGGCATGATCGCAATTGCGAAATTGCATGTTTAGCCCCATAACAAACACATCTTTCAAAATGTCAAAAATGGCTGTTTTGTCTGACTTTGAAGGCTTGTATCTCATGAATGCCTGAACGGATTTCCAAGCGGATTTTTTTGTTTGAAAGCTGTTAAAAAGTACTACACATATGGTGCATGATCTAGGCATGGGCGTGCACGATCCGTGCACTAGAAATTGATCCGTGCACTAGAAATTTAGGAAGGTGGCAGTGTTTGTTTTGTCTGACTTTGAAGGCTTCTATCTCATGAATGCCTGAACGGATTTCGAAGGATTTTTTTGTTTGAAAGCTGTTAAAAAGTACTACACATATGGTGCATATATGGTGCATGGGCGTGCAAGATCCGTGCACTAAAAATTGATCTGTGCACTAGAAATTTAGTTACGTGGCATCCTGGTACTTGGCGGCCATCTTGAAAAGGGCATTCAATGAGTTAACACATCGAGTGCTTTTCCAGACTAAAGGCGGGATTTCAAACCCGGCCCTGGAGTACTTTTCCCGATTTTAGAGTTGGGATATCTGTTTTATATTAAATAACAGTAGCACGGTCATTGGGACCTGCGAGTGAAAGAAAACTCAATCTCCCGTGATCCTTTGGGAGATGACGACGTCATCAGGTAGTGAATATCCCCCGTTGTCTTCAATGCAATTGCTCGGCAGTAAAATGGCTTTATCTCGAAATCTCCACATCGCGTAGAATGGGGGTCTTCAACAGGGGGTCCCCAGAGTTACTACAGGTGGTCCTCCAAATCTTTGAGTGATAGAAACATTTTTTTCTCCTTTTTTATATTAACCACTTGAACCCTAGCGTCCATGTTCTGAGAACTTTAGCCAGAGAACATTAGCCAAGTGAGCCTGTAGATCAGCTATTTTTGGCAAAGAGCTTTGGTGTAGAGGGGAAAAAGAGCAGACTAAGTACAGACTGAAAGGTCAAGTTTATTAAGTATGGACAGTTCAAGTGGTTGATTTAAATATCTGAAAACACAAATTGACATGAATCCAAAATACACTGATGATTATGCTGTCAAACAATGAAACTATGGAATCTATGAACAGGTCCCTGCTTCATCTCGCTCTCAACTAAGGGGACCTTGGCCTGAAAACGTTGAAGACCCCTGGCGTAGATCGTCGAGAAAAGAAACGCCCGTATCGAAGCGACGGACAGTCGTGGTAACACATTTTTTATTTATTTTTGTGAAAGAAAACATGTTGATCGATATTACAACATAGAGAATCTCCACAACATGGATCACAATCGTGGCTTGCGTGGGTCTTCAAAATAAGGTACAATCAATGGAAAAACCCAGGCAGAAGGTATCTAAATAGTTCATTATATATAAAGCATAGACACTGTTGACTTGTAATCCAAGTTATCCAACCATCAGTGACGACATTGGCAGGCGGGTTTCTGAACTGTCCACAGCCTTCCTCTGTAGACTGAGTGGCTGGACGGATGCTGTGCCATCTCATAATGAGCATCAGTCAGGACCTGTTATGTGGACATGGCTGAACAAAAGTGAAATGCTCCTTTAATGCAGTGGTTCTCAACCTGGGGGTCCCCAAATTATTTTGGGGGGTCCCCAGATGATTAACCTAATGTGCAACATTGTTTTCTCACTCAACAGTAAACAAACCAACATAAGGTTTAAGTGTATAGAGGGTATCTGCACATTTCTAAAGTGACAATTTAAGGACTTTTTAATACCTCTAAAATGGCACATTAAACATTGGCCAACTTGTCAAATATTAGAGTTATAAATTGTGAAAATAGCCGATCTACATGCTCACAACGCCTCTGTGAGTATAACCGTGTTGTACAAAATATAACCGTGTTATACAAAATGTAATGCCTCAACTCTTAGTGCTTGTTAGGGAGGGGGGTCCCCAGTTAAAATAAGATTCTTTTGGGGGTCACGGCCTGAAAAGGTTGAGAAGAACCACCAGTTTAATGCAGTGTGAACTGACCTGTAGTAGGGCAGCCACTCTTTTTCTGTTTTGTACTTACTGTCATTTGTATCACTTTTAATACAGCACAAGGGTAAAACATTTTATTTTATTATTTTTATACAAAACATTGTACAAATGCAAGCGTGTTTAGTATAGAATCACATTTGAGGCTCTCTGCATAAGGATCAGAGTGAAAACGTTTCCTTTTTTTACGGATAGGCCCCCATCGCCTACAATTATTTTTAGGCAATAGGCTCTGTCTAGCCACAGCAGCCATATGTCCAATATATAACTTCACAAAACTTGTTGCATCTGTCTTTCTTACTGTGTTTGTAATTAAACGGTCAACCTCATGTTGGTTTTGGTATTAGTATTAGGAAGAAGACCCTAGGTCCCGTCATCCCATGAAAAGAAAAGTCAGTTTTTGGCAACAAACAATGAAATAATATGTAGCATCTGACTGATCTTGACCACATGACCAAATTGTGAGTTTTGGACCAAAATCTGTAGGAATAGTAGCATTGTTTTTTGGAGCGGTGTGCTAGCACAGCTCCCTTTGTGTGGCTTTGTGTGTCCAAATTGTGTTGGTCAGCACGGCGGCATCTGCGCATGCGCGGACTTTTACCACACACACACACACACACACACACACACACACACACACACACACACACACACACACACACACACACACCCGTGATAGCCGCTAGAGTGGAGGCTCACGAAGCATGCAGCCACCGTAGCGAGCCACGGGCAATCAAGAATTGACACATGTCAATATATAAATTGGTGAAAAAAAAGTCAGGGACTATTCTATTCTCTTCCCCCTGCCACGGGAGGTTAATGTTGTCAATCTGTGGGTCAAGACCCGCAGAGAGGTCCCCAAAATTTGTATATTCAATATTCAATTTAATTACTCTGTAATGTGCAGCACATAGTCTCCCCTACCCTAGGGAACACCGGGAGAACATGCAAACTCCACACAGAATGGCCCTTGGCCTTTTGCCAACCCCACCTAGGGTATGGGCACTGATGATGCAGAGGAGAGAACACGCCAACAGCGTCCGCGGCGGGAATCGAACCCAGGACCTTCTAGCTGTGAGGCGACAGGCAATAGCACTACCGACTGCGCCACCGTGCCCCGGCTGCCCCCCCCCCCCTTTTTTTTTGTTTGTTTTTGTCTCATTCCTAAGCCAATAATTTATAAAAAAAATTGCACCTGTGCGAAGTGAGCGGTGCAAAAATATTTAGGGAGTATTATATATTGTGGACATGATCAATCAATAGCTAGCTGTTCTAACAATAAATTAGCCAATTTCAACTCTAGCAGTTTAGTATTCACAATCACCAAGTCAGCATTTATCAGCATCGACAAGTTAGCATTCACAATATACATCATCAATATAAACCAATTCTATTCAATCATATACATGATGTCATGTCTACATCACAATAGATGGTATATAGTACTTTGACTGACATCGTTCCATTAGTTTTTCCAGGAAGTCCGGACTAGATCCTTTGCACATCGCTCCAATTAACTGTAGAGGCGAACGAGGCATCTAGCTCTTTATATCTGTGGTAGTTACTGGGAGAGGAAACCAAAGGGCAAGGTGACCATGGTGGAGCCTTGGAGCAGAGGGGAAGCGTGTGGATACTTATCTTTTCCAAAATAAGTAGAGCTACAGAGAGTCGATCTCCAGAGAGGTGAGAAGAGGCCAGAAGATGAATATTTTAGTTTTTCAAAGTCTGTTCATTTGTATTTTAAAGTTTTACTATGTAACTTTTTTTATAAAACAAATCTTAAAATTGTCCTAACTGTTAAATCGCTAAAGTTTTAGAACACCCACTCCGTTATTTTCAGCTTCTGAAGCCTTCTCTTTATATGTTTTCTATGAGCCGTGAGGGGGGGAGAATTTCGCGCCATGATTACGTAATCTGCATCATCTGTATACGTTGTGTATACGTTGCCCAATCACATCGCCGATCATGCACACATGGTACACTACCGGCCAATGCAGCGCATCTTGAAGTGGGGTCGCCATATTTGTAGTCGCCCGTGTGTCTCTTTACTCAAAAGGTAATTCTCGCCTACCAGGCAGGGAGAAATAGTCCGTTTCTCCGGAATGCCTGAACGCACAGGAACCAGGGACCCCTCTAAAGATAGCTCTCGGCGTTGTGGAGGCAGACGCGGGGGTGTGAAGGTACGAAAAACGGGCGAAAGACGCGAACGCGACCGCGGTTTGCTATATGGCTACTGACCACTAGTTGAGAATCTTACACAGTATAGCTTTAAACTTGTATTAGCTGCCTGTCATTTATAACCTGTGAAATTATCCACAGTATGTCTAAAAGTGTGGTTATTTTATCGCTTATCAGTGATATTCATCTAATACAATTTTGAAATTCAAATTCAATGGCCTAAAGGGTGAACCAATCGGGTGCCTCCGTGTCTATGACATCGTTTTTTATGACGTATTTTCTCCGGCCTAAGCGTGTTCTAAATCAGGGTGAACCAATCGGTGCCTCTGTGACTATGACATCATGGACAAAGCAACAGACTCGAAGTGTTTCATTGGTCTAGCTAACTCATGTCATCATCATTAGTGACATCATATTCTTTTTCAAAAGCTGTTTATTTGTATTTTAAACTTGTATTAGTTGCCTATCATTCATAACCTGTGAAATTATCCACAGTCTGTCTAAAAGTGTGGTTGTTTTCTCCGCTTATGGGTGATATTAATTTAATACAATTTTGAAATTCAAATTCATTGGTCTGTTCAGTTTGGTCAATTCATAATCAAGTAAGCATTTGATTGGACACCATGTTTATTTTCTCCGACCTAAAGGGTGAACCAATCGGGTGCCTCTGTGCCTATGACATAATTTTTTATGACGTATTTTCTGCGGCCTAATCGCGTTCTAAATTAGGGTGAACCAATCGGGTGCCTCTGTGCCTATGACATCATGGACAAATCAACAGAATCGAAGTGTTTCATTGGTCTAGCTAACTCATGTCATCATCATTAGTGACATCATAATTTTGGTAAAAAAGCGGTCTATAGGAGTGGTTTGCACCGCTCAAAAATGTACCCCATTGATTCTGAATGGATTTGGGTCTCCATCCAGAATCAATGGGCCTACAAAGAGTCTCCTCAAATTATTGGCTTATTATTGTGACCGTCAGGTCGCAGTTACTATCAAAACCTCCACCGGCTGTCTGTCAGTCTGTCTGTCACGTCACACTTTTGCCCTACTCATATCTCTGCCATCATTGCCCTTATCCATGTGAAAATTTCCACACACACTCCTTGCCTTCCAAACCACAACCTTCAGGACCCCCGGACCTCCACGGACCACCAGGGACCCCCTGCCACCGCCGCCAAATAGTGCAAAAATGACCAAATCAACACCCCAACTGGGCTGCTCACGGGGAATTCCCGGGGACCACCGACTCCTGCTGCTCCAACAGTCCTTCACCTTCATTGGTTTACCTTTGCCCCGCCCCCTCTCCTCATTGGCCAAAACTTTATTTGACTTTACTCATCAACCGTTTGTCATACAAACTTGTGGGTGGTGTCAATTGACTTATTTAAGAGTACTTCACCTTAATTGGTTTAACTTAGTACCGCCCCCTCCTCTGATTGGCCCAAACTTTATTTGGCATTACTCATCAACCGTTTGTCGTACACACTTGTGGGTGGTGTCAATTAACTTCATTAAGAGTCCTTCACCTTAATTGGTTTAACTTTGCCCTGCCCCCTCCTCTGATTGGACGAAACTTTATTTGGCTTTACTCATCAACCATTTGTTGTACACACTTGCGGGTGGTGTCAATTAACTTCATTAAGAGTCCTTCACCTTAATTGGTTTAACTTAGCCCCACCCCCGCCTCTGATTGGCCCAAACTTTATTTGGCTTTACTCATCAACTGTTTGTCGTACAAACTTGTGGGTGGAACCAATGCCACACAGGCCTCGTTGTGTATACTGTGACCTGACGGTCGCTTATCTTCCGATTAGGGAGTCTTCCTGGTAGGAATTTGACAAAGACGAAAAAAATATTATTGAACCCTATTGAAGTCTTCATGGGGTGAGTAATTGATAGGAAAACAATGTCATTTTGGGGGTGAACTACTCCTTTAATAACAACATGGAGAAAACTCAACTAAAGTGAAAGTATACTCAAAATTGCACTGAATTACTATACGTGAGTACATGTACCTACTAGTTACTTTTTCTTTCACAAGTGACTAAGCACGCGCACGCACGCACGCACGCACGCACACACACACACACACACACACACACACACACACACAACCACAGCTCTCTTGCTTCCTGGTTTCACTTTAAAAGGCCACAGTCAGTCAGCACTAGCCAATACAGGACGCGTCTGTTTGTGTGCGTGTGCATGTGCGGTGTGCATTTATCTCCCCATCAGCGCCATTGCTAGCTGAATTATCATTATTATTATGAAGAAGACCACGTCGCTCTATGAAGCACATCACATCGAGGATATCTGTTCGTGGGAATCGCGTGACAGTGACAGACACATGACGACAGCGACGATGATGATGTTCGCTTCTTGAAACAGCACCTGAGACACACACACACACACACACACACCGCAAAATAACAGAAGCCAGCCACACACACACATACACAGCGCCCCATTTACAGCTTCTGCTCGCTGTGGGATTAAAACAAAAAACAATTTTATTCGTAACGATTCTTCATGGTTTTCTGCGAGGATACCGCCGACAACATTATAGACATTAGGACATTGCCGTCGCCGTGTCGCTGCCGCCGCTGCTGCTGCCTGGGAGAGGGGCTTGTTTGGGGGAGGCGGAGGCAGCAGTGGAGGCTCAGCGGCCAGGCTACCTGATGGGGATGTGTTCTCGACAAGAGAGGATACAGAAAGACGTGGACACCGTAGTTCAGAGGTGCAAGGCGGAGAAGGACTGCTGCCTTTTCTCCGGTGAGCTGCCACGGCTTTGTTTTAAAGCAGCCTGTTATGATGTATATGTGTGTGTGTGTGTTATCGATTCATAATATCCGTCTTTCAACCGCTTATCTGGAATCGGGTCGCCGGGGGGTAATAACGGTTCCAACATGCACCGTTATGTTATAGCCTCGGATCCTGTTGTGGAGCCTGATGGATGTCATAATAGCCTACTTACTGTGCAATCTATCTATGACAGGCTTTGATCCGAGGCTGTAATAGTGTACCATTGGTGCTTTATGTCAAAAGGGACCGGCCAGAGGAACATGTATTTGGCCAGCCCAAGATGACACCCATCTGGAAATAATAGTGCCAGCTGGATTCCCCTCCCACAAGATGTTGTGTTGTTAACATGATATAGGCATATATATATAATATTGTGTGTTTTAAATAGCCGATAAGTGTCTATTGGTGCTATTTTATTAAAGGGCGACTTCGCCTCTTTTCAACCCATCCTCATATAATTGGTCCTCACTAAAATGTTCACGTAAAATAACACCATGTTTTCCTACTCAGTCTGTCTCTCTTAGGAGGTCTGTGGGCAGTTCAGAAACCCGCCTACCAGTGACATCATTGTTGGGCAGATTAAAAACAAAACAAAACACAAAACAACAAGATAACGATGGCTTTCGTTTTAGCATTGCAACTTTTCAGGAATAGAAAGCCTGCCGTTTCTATTATTAGCATGGATTCCCCATCGATGATGTCACTGGTAGGCGGGTTTCTGAACTGTCGACAGCCCTCTCCTATGAGACACAGACCAGATCCACAGACCCTATTTTGAGAGGGTAAAATATCAAAATTTTACATTTGACTAAGGGTTAGAGTTAGAGTTCGCCTTTTTAGGGTTATGTTTAGGGATAGTTTTACTGAGGTTTGGGTTAGGTTTAGGCATAGTAGCATTCACCAATGAACCTGTTAACAATCACCACCGTCGGCGGGTTGGCATTTCACCAGGTTAGCATTCACCAGCGTCCAGCATCGAACCAATGCAACGCCGAACTAATGTTACGTCGCAATATTGACACCCTCCCCTTTGAGATCCACTGATGTAGACATACAGTACATCCTCCTACACCCATGGTAACTTATCACCACCCACCCGCCCTATATAACAGCTGGATGGATGGATGGATGCAGGGGTTTCGCACCAACTTCTGGACCCTGGGTCCAAGGATTCACTGCGGGCCCCCCATGAATGTTCATCATAGTGGGGAGGAGGGGGTTTAAACCATTTAGACTGGGAACACATCATTACACATTATTTTGTGCGTTAACTCTTAAAAAAATAGCAGATATACAAGCTCACTATTTTTGAAAAATCGTGAAAGTCTTTGAATATCATATCATTTCAAATCCTTCTAAGGTTTTTTGAAAAACATATGTTTCTATGTCAGTGGTGCTCAAACTTTTCATGTGAAGGACCCCCAAAATGACATGTATTTGGCCACGGACCCCCATCTCACAATATTTAGTTCCAGGGATGTTAGTTACAAATGTTCACTTAAAAGATTTGCACACATTTTCACGTCTTTTCAAAAATAGCAGATCTACAAGACAAAGTAGTGTATATCTGCTATTTTTCAATAGCTAAAGTATAAAATAATGAAGGCCCCTCCACCTTGGGCCCTAGTAACCCAGTCCCACTTTTCCCCCCCTTGTGACGCCCCTGGATGGATGGACTTAAAATAGACTGTGTGACATTATGCTCATCATCGGACTGGTTGGCCAATATCCTGACAGCCAGTGATGTAAAAAAGTACTCACATATTTTAATTAAGTAAGAGTATCACTGCTGCAATGTAGTAATACCCTGTTAGGCTGAAGCCACACCTAAGTATCTATGAGGATGGATTTCCCATTGCGCCAATGCATTTCAATGAGAATGGAGCGTTTCCATGCCAGTAGAGGATTTCTGCAAAAAGACACTCCAATCTCATTGAAATGCATTGGTAAAAGTCTGGAAAAAGTCTGGAAATCAACATGTACTTGAGTAAAAGTACAAAAGTATTGGTATCACAATTTAAAGTATCAAAAGTAATAGTAGCCTACTCATTAGGCTGAATGTCCTATTTCAAATTTTCAAAATGTATATGTTACCGGATGTTTGGGTAACTCAGGACGTTCTATGTAAGAGCGCTTGTTTTGTCGTTCACCACACACCAATCACCACCAGGTGGCGACGACAGCCATTCACTAGTGAAGGCGCTGACGTCACTCGTTTGCGACTCTATTTGCGACTTTATTTACTAGCCTAGCCTAGCCTAGCCTAGCCTAGCCTAGCTTAGCCATTAGCTCCATTGTAGTCACTTGGACAGGGCGTTTATCGTGGGCTTGCCCAGGCCTTACGGCCTGGGCATAAATATAACGATTGCATTCACCACGGCTTCGTAACTCGCGCGGCGCTCCGCCGGCCGCGCGGCCCTGGCCCGCTCTTCGCGGCCACTCGCACCTGCGGTGCTCGGGGGCGAAGAGCAGGACCAAGGTCCGCTGGCCTGCGCGCCGCTTGCAATGTCGTGGACAATCGAGCGGCTCCGTTCCGCCCCGTGCTGCACGACGAGTGCTCCGTTTCTCGACCGTCCTGTTTCTCTAACAAACCGTGACATATACACATCTTTAGATCTACAAGCTCTCAATGCGTTGCATCGTGACACATTGTGAGCTTCTAGATCACCTATTTTCAAATGGTCGAAATGTATATAAGTGGTTCATGGATGTTTTGTGATAATAATAATAAAAAAAGTAACTAGTAACTAAAGTTTTCAAATAAATGTAGTGGAGTAAAACTACAATATTTGGATCCGAAATGTAGTGGAGTTGAAAAAAGTATTGGGAATTGGAAATACAAATACCTAAAAATTGTACTTAAAATACATTACTTTGAAACATTGATAAAAGGCCCCATTTAATATGCAGCCAGATTCTAGTATCCTCCTCATGACCATAACCACTCTGCGAAAATGGTAGATCTACAAGTTGCGATGCTGCGCTCTGTGAGCTTGTAGATATCCAGCCCCGGAGTGGTGTCCGGGGACCCCCCAGGGGTCCTTGAGGAAGGAGCAGGGGCGTCACAAGGGGGGGGAAAGTGGGACTTGAGTTACTAGGGCCCAAGGTGGAGGGGCCTTAATTATTTTATGCTTTAACTATTGAAAAATAGCAGATCTACAAGCTTGCAGTGCGGCACCGAGTGCATTTGTTACATTTGTTACTCAAATTCTGCTTCTGGGGGGTCCCTGGAACTAAATATTTTGAGATGGGGGTCCGTGGCCAAATACATATCATTTTGGGGGTCCTTCACGGTTACACGTCTCCATTCCGACATGTCTCCTTTCCGACATCTAACCCTATCCCTAACCCTAACCTCTATGGAAGTGTTGCCACACCGACAATAAGAAGTCACTGTCGGAATGGAGAGCACCCCCTGTCCTTCACATGAAAAGGTTTGAGCACCACTGACATAGAAACATTTTTCAAAATATTTGAAATATTCAAAGACTTGCACAAATGTTAACGATTTTTCAAAAATAGCAGATCTACAAGCTTGCAGCGCGGCACTCGGTGCCGCGCTGTGAGCTTGTATATCTGCTATTTTTCAATATTTAAAGCACAAAATAATGCGTAATAATGCATTCGTTCCCAGTCTAAATGGGTTAAACCCCCTCCCGCTATGAAGAACATTCATGGGGGGCCCGCAGTGAATCCTTGTACCCAGGGCCCAGAATTTGGTGCGACACCCATGGGAGGGAGTTCCAGGGGATTCCCCAGCAAATAAGTTTAACCACGTTCAACCTATCTCCAAGCTCATAATGCGTTGCGGTGTTTTGAGAACAAATAGCCCACATGACATTATTGACATAATATTTTCATTCCCATCCTCTTTTACAGTACACTTTAAGACAGAATAAAAGCCATAATAAGAAATAATGTGTTGGTAATTAGAGCTAATATATTGTATTAGACAGAAACAAAGACAGAATAGTAGAAAGAGCGAATACATTCTCTGGCACCGTCACCTGCCGCGGAACTGCAGCGGCAGACACTGCCGCACGACCGCTAGTTCGACCAGCAGTCGCACTGCATCGCCGGCGATAGGACCAGCAGTCCCGCCAGTAGGACCGGCGGCCGCCGCACGGACCGGCAGGTCCCGTAGCGGTAAACTGCCCGTTCGTGCGGTGGTGGCTGAGACAGAATAGCAGAAAGCGAATACATTATCTGGCACCGGCATCACTGGTAACTGCCGCGGCAGCCACCGCCGCACGGACGGGCAGTTTACCGCTACGGGACCTGCCGGTCCGTGCGGCGGCCGTGACGGTGCCAGAGAATGTATTCGCTCTTTCTACTATTCTGTCTTTGTTTCTGTCTAATAAAATATATTAGCTCTAATTACCAACACATTATTTCTTATTATGGCTTTATTCTGTCTTATTATGTCTTATTATGTCTTAAAGTGTACTGTAAAAGAGGATGGGACCATATTTTCAGCACTTAGTTTTTGTTTTTGTTTCGTTTATTAGCACATTGTTATAGAAAATTGAACAATACATATCATGGAAACAAAATACAGTGCGAGGAAAGGAAGAAGAAGCCTGCAGGATTATTTTGGAATCCTTTCCTTATTGGAAGAGGTCATTAAATAACAGGTTTAAAAAGTTCAATAAGAACAATACAGTAAAATACAACAAGGGGAGCAGCTTTGCAATAAGGAAATAAAAACACAGAAACTGCACAAAAGGAAATAGACAAAAAAACAACAAGAGAAAGAGAAGAGGAAAAAAAAAACATTAGGAAAGAAAACGCATCAGTAATCATCATGTGTACTACAGTAAGGAAGAAATACGATATTGCTTTAGATGTTTCTTAAATATTGGCAAGGATAGTGATCATAAGTGATGACTTAAGTGATGCATCTAAACCAGGGGTCTTCAACGTTTTCAGGCCAAGGACCCCTTAGCTGAGATGGAGATGAAGCAGGGACCCCCTCTACATATTGTATAAATGTGAGATGGAGATTTTCATCGATTTCATATAGAATCATAGACTTGTTTGACAGAACTGTCATCAGTCTATGTTGGATTCTGAATGTGTATTTTCAGACATTTAATCACTTAAATCGTCTATTTTGTAAACTTGACCTTTCACTCTGTACTTGGTCTTTTCTTTTTTTTTATCTCTACACCAAACCTGAAAATAGGCGATCTACACCTCGCGCTGCGAGGTGTTGAGAGCTTGTAGATCTGCTATTTCTGGCTAAAGTTCTCCTTGGAATAGGGATGCGAGGGTTCAAGTTGTTAATCTAAAATAATTATCTAAAATAATTATCCTATCACACTTGGCGAATTTGGCGGACCCCCTGTAGTAACGCTGAGGCCCCCTAGGGGTCCCGGACCCCCTGTTGAAGACCCCTGATCTAGACAGTTCCACAAATGAGGGCCTCTAAATGTGATAAATGACTGATGTTTTGAAGTACGACAAAAGGGTAAATCCAAATCATCTCTTTGTCGTGTGGGGTAGGAGTGAATGTCAGAAATGACACGGAAAATAAATATGAAAAGATGACTACATATGATTGATGTAGTCATGGAAACTAGTCTTGTTGGAGACTTCCTGTGTCCCTGGCCCCATGTTGTACCGTGGATACAAACTGTATTTCACCTCCAGGGGTCATCAGCATGTTCAGTACCAGCGCTATAGGGAGAGAGAGTTCTGACACTTACGTCGACTCCCATCGTAAGCGTGGAAAGCGGACGTGACCGATTGTAACCAACGCATTTTCATTCGCTGGTAAGTAGTCTAAATCACGTCTTTTTCCCCCTTTTAACTCATTCACGGGCCTCTCCAAGTTAGGCAATATTATTTCACGTAAATGTTTCTCGTGAATGAGTTAAAAGGGGGAAAAAGACGTGATTTAGTCTACTTACCAGCGAGTGAAAACACCTCGGTTACAATGGAGGTGGACAGGGCTGAAGAGTAGCAGAGGCTTGTTAAGAATAAAACCAGGCTCCAGCGACGCCACTTCAAGTCAGAGATCAAAGCGTGACGCTACTCTCCTCTTGAAATACTGTTTACGGGGGGCACGGTGGCGCAGTCAGTAGTGCTGTCGCCTCACAGCTAGAAGGTCCTGGGTTCGATTCCCGCCGGGGGACACTGTGGGTGCTGGGGGCGTGTTCCCTCCTCCGCGTCATCAGTGCCCACACCCTAGGTGGGGTTGGCAAAAGGGCCTTTCTGTGTGGAGTTTGCATGTTCTCCCCGTGTCTCCTAGGGTAGATACCCTCACAAAAACATGCAGTAATCCTGGTCTCTATAAAGCCTCCCCCTGGCCAGCCGGGGCGCCTGATGGAGGGGAATGGAACTGGTTGGAATAACGTGTTCCTTCCACGCGCTACGTCCAGCCGGGGAAGCTCCCCCTGTCAGGTGATAAGAAGTGGCCTGCTCACTCCTCATGCATTGAAGGAAGCATGAGCTCAGTTCGGGGCCCTCCCCAGGTTGGCAGAGGGAGAGTAGAGCCCAGGATCACAGCTTAGGCAATTGGCACCGGGTGAAAAAAATGGGTTACAAAAATCGTGGGATAAAAAAAAAAAAAAAAAAAAAAAGAAATACCGTTTACGGACACATAGTGTCCGTGGCAAGACTTTGTTTTGTCCGTGGCAAATATTAGTTTTTTTTTCCTTTTTACACACCATTATAATATTCATATTTTCATCATAGACCCAATTACTAAGTACTAACCAATTAAGTCTCCAGGTTTTCTTCAGAATATGTATGACACTTATTTACTACGACACTATGGCATGTTAGGAGTCTACTACTATTGGTTCTCAAAGGTTTGATGACCCGTGGGTGTGGGAGACCACAGTCTATGGTAAACCACTTAAAATACCACGTTGGAAGCATTGGATATCAATTGACGCATTTTAGCGTCCAATGTGTTAAATTATCAATTGACACATTTTAGCGTCCAAATTTAAATTATTGGCTTAGGAATGCGACAAAAACAAAGACATCTGCATGAATTCAATGCTTTGTGGGGTGCGTAATTGCTAGGAAATGTGTCATTTCTTGGGTGTACTTTTGAAGTCATACGACCCAGCCTCTAACTGTTGTACTGTTGTGTTCCAGATTTCAGATACGCCGACTCCACCTTCACATTTACATACTGCAAGGGACCCAAAAGGTAAAACATTATTAAGGATGATCATAAACCTTTATAACAATGTTGTGAGTGATTTATTTTAGGAGATGATGATGATCAATGAAAAGCTGATCAATGGGTTATCTCTCATGATTGGATGCAATTGGTGACCGACCTGAAAATGTATTTTCTGTTTAGTACTAAAGACCTAGATGGGGAGACCCCTGTTACTGAGCGATCACTATTAGGAATGGGACAATATGAACATTTCATGTCACGATTATTGTGACCCACAATTTACGATATTATAGCGATAATCAATGTATCCCCAACATCCATTATTCTGGGGCGGAACATTTGCCCCCAAAAATAGCCGATCTACAAGCTCACAACGCAATGTCATGTGTTGTAAGCTTGTAGATCGGCTATTTTTTGGCAAAGACATTTGGTAGAGAGTGAATCAGGTACGTCATTTCCAGATCCGTTTTATGAATGGTATCAGATATGCAGCTCGGCAAATGAATGCAAGGTGAATCGATCCCAGTGCATGACGGAGGATAATTTCACGATAAATTTGAATCTCCACCATACGATTATTGTGAGTGTTTTTTTTTATCACGATAATAACGATTATCCATCCCATCCCTAATCACTATAGCAATGATTACAGTATAGATCTTTAACTCTTTATTTTTTATTTTTTAAAACCAATCACTCACAGCCCCTAAGCTGACTCATTTCGCTGTGCCTTTTTCAATTAGATGATGAATCGGCATCTAAAGTTCATTCAACTGGTATGACATTGTCCTGTATCATCAGAATATGAAAATATGCTCTGCGATATACATTTAGTATGGTGTTAATACTGTTTTGCCAATATTGCTCACAGTGATAACTCAAATATTAACCCATTTAGGCCTGACATTTGTGAATGCTTTAACTATTAAAAAATAGCAGATATACAAGCTCACAGCGCGGCACCGAGTGCCGCGCTGCGAGCTTGTAGATCTGCTATTTTTGAAAAAGTCGTGAAAATGTGTGCAAATCTTTGAATATTATGTATTTTCAAAGAGAACGTTTGGAACTCAAATTTTGCTTCTGGGTGGTCCCTGGAACTAAATATTTTGAGATGGGGGTCCGTGGCCAAATACATATCATTTTGGGGGTCCTTCACATGAAAAGGTTTGAGAACCACTGACATAGTAGTCTCTCGAGAACAGACTAACTGAGCTCCAGTGAAGTGAAAAGGACCTTTTCTTTGACGATGGCTGGCTAGATTGCTGACATAGAAACATTGGGTTTTTCAAAAAATCTTAGAAGGATTCAAAAGACACTTATAGAATCGGGTCAAAATTCAAATTTTCACGATTTTTCAAAAATAGCAGATCTACAAGCTCGCAGCGCGGCACTCGGTGCCGCGCTGTGAGCTTGTATATCTGCTATTTTTCAATAGTTAAAGCATAAAATAATGAAACACAAATTGTGTACCCGTTCTGAATGGGTTAAACTGTCTGGGGTGCTCGCAAAAGCCTGAGTTAACCGTTACAATGTCCCCATACGTGTTTCCAAGTAAAATACACCTTTAAGCTATTATAGCCGACCCACAAGCTCACAACGCGACCACGTTGTGAGCTTGCAGACCGGGGACTGCCCCATAAGTCCTACATCTCATTGGTCCTACATTTCATTAGTCCTACTTTGGTTAGGGTTAGGTTTTAGGGTTAGGTTTAGGCATAGTTTTGCTGAGGTTAGGGTTAGGGTTAGGTTTAGGCATAGTTTTGCTGAGGTTAGGGCTTGGGTTAGGTTTAGGCATAGTTTTGCTGAGGTTAGGGTTTGGGTTAGGTTTAGGCATAGTTTTACTGAGTTTAGGTTTAGGCATAATAATTTTACCAGGTTAACATTCACCAGATTCGGACTAAAGGGATGTAGGAACAATGAGATGTCGGACCAAAGCCATGGCACCTGCAGACCTTGGAATCTTCGGACACTTTTCTTGCACATTTGCGTCTCATAAGCCCCCAAAGCAGGGACAGCAGGTGTAGAGTGTATAATATCCACGGTGATGAGGAGAAGCAGCATAGCTAGCATGTGTAAGTAGAACAACAAGAGCTTCAGCAACTCCTAGTTTGTCACCAGGACCCCTGAGACCCTGTGTATTAATAGAAGCACAAAGAACTGTACCAGAGCCAGGGACAGTCTGCCCAGAAAACACCTGACGTGACTGTGTGTTCTGTAGATCTTCTGACTTTTGATATTCAGCCTTTTGCTTTATGAAATAACGGGGGCTGGGACTCGATTAAAACAAGAATAATAATCGAATTAATTAGAGGCGCTGTGGTTAATTAATCGAAGCTAATCGCATGTGTAATCGCATATACATTTGACCTGAGGATACATTTTATTTCAATTAAGGTCGCGTTGCGAGGCGTTGTGAGCATGTAGATCTGCTATTTTCACAATTTCTGCCTCTATAATATTTGACAATTTGACCAATGTTTAATTTGTCATTTTAGAGCTATTAAAAAGTCCTTAAAATGTCACTTTAGAAATGTGCAGATTACACTTAAACTTTACGTTTGTTGCGTGAGAAAACGTTAAGATAATCATCTGGGGACCCCCAGCCAACACAACAGTACACATTGATAGTGGTGTCAAATAAGCCTGTGAAAAAGTTCTGCAATAACAATTTTATACAATATGTAGTAGGGTCCCTGCTAGGGCATTCACCAAATATTCGAATAACAAAGTCACTATTCGACGTTGTTCACCGAAGTCGAATATTAGCTTTTATTTTATAAAGCTTGGCTAGATAGGAAGTCATAAGAATGAGTTGTCAATGCCCCTGGTGGATGAATTTGTTAATGCTCTATACCAGGGCTTCTCAAACCTTTTTAGTGAGGTCGACCTATATGAAGAGATAAGGATTTCTTTAGTAGACTGGAAAAAAAAAATAGTCATTAGCAGAGCAGGAATTTCATGGAGGCTATGAAGGCCATGGCTGCCGTTGCCCCTCAGTTTGGCCTTGTGCCCCTCAAACCAATGGCATGACCTGTGGCCACAGTGGCCTTAATGCGCCAGCTGACTGTACCACTTTCTCCTCTGTCTCTCTATTGTCAATAGGTAGACAGTAGACACGGTGTCTCTCATGTAGACACCACTATGTTTTATTTGATGGCCTGCAGGGCTGAGCATGGATCAAATTGTAAATACCATCATTTATCTATTTCACTGCAGATTAGGTTATCATCTAGCCTGACACTCAGCCTGAATTGACATTTCGTTTCACTCCATTATTCAGTCTGAAGTCGCTTCCCTCTGCAGCAGTTTCTGGGATGGGCGTTGCCAAAGAGGCAGTCTTCTGTGATTGGTTCACCGACTGACCAACACAACAGTAGCAAAGCAGATGACGTAGTGTTGTTATGTGTGGCTGGCTAGTGGCTAGCCTGTTGCTTGCTAGTGCTACTTGCTAACCAAAGAAACAGCAGGAATAGGAGCACAACAAATTAGTAATCAAACACAACATAACATGTCTGCTACTGATGTTTCATAGCGAGATCGATACAATCGCATTTTACCGCATTTTACCACAACGCGATGTGTGCGGTCCCGTCCAGCGGCGGCGAATTGTACATGAGTTCTGGAAAACCCCACCCACGCTGATCACAAGACGCTGATTCACAACGCTGATTCGCCGTACGGATTTCCAAACGAGGAAAACCTCTCCAGTGAGAGCAACACCAGACTCCCTGAATCGCCAAAACAACATTTTAAAGGGGTGTGGCTAGCGATTCAGGGTCTGAACCAGGCTAGTTATCATCCTTAACCCTCAACAGAGTCTTTCAATGGACTAAAATCTTGTTTTATTTGATGGCCTTCCTGCCCTGGCATTTGGCCTTTGTGCCCTAAAAAAAATGGACAACACCAAAGGCCAAGTGGCCTTGACCCTAAAATGACGAAATTCCAGGCATATTCATGGCAAACAAACATTACATATTTTTTGTTTTATTTTCTCCAAAATGATAAAAATCTTCTTCTAGGGGGAACTGGAACCTGGGTTGGGAACCACTAGAGCAGAGGTTTAACATGACATGTGTCCATACTGTAACTCCATATTTCTTTGTAAATGAATTTCCTACTTTCATCAAACAAGAGTGTCACACGGAAGTAGTGAAAATAGCAGACCTACAAGCTCATTATGCCTGTCACGATTGTTTGGCATTGAGCATTGGAATAGGAATACGAATACAAATGAAATTTCTGTTTTGTTATCAAAGATTGCACAGGGCAGCTGTGGCAAACGACTTGCTAAATGCTCACAATGTAAAAAAGATTTTGGACATAAAGGGTCCTATTTTTTACCTTATCCCTAAACTTCTTTGCCTTTTTTTTTATATACTGTATTAAAAAAAAAAAAAAAAATGTAATAGTTCAAATCTTTTCAGTCCGGGACCCCCAAAATAATGATAATTTAACCTGGGACCCCCCACCTTGACGAGCACTAAGAGTTGAGGCATTGCATTTTGTATAACACAGTTCTATTGTGAAAATAGCAGATCTACATGCTCACAACGCCTCGCAACTGCCTCATTTGACAATTTGGCCAATGTTTAATTTGTCATTTTAGCGGTATTAAAAAGTTGTGAGCACCTTCTTTAGGGTCAGGGGAGGGTAGGGCTGGGCTATGTTTGTTTTTACCAGTTGCGAACGGCTGCTGCCTGTAAGTTCAAATAGCTGTGATCTATAAGCTCACAACCTGTCGATGTAGATCATCGACAGGCCATTTGAAGCATTTTAAAATGTTTTTCAAAATAGTAAAGAAAGGCAAAGAAGTTTAGGGACAAGGGTTAATTAAGGTATGCATACAAATATAGCTGACAAAGGCTCTCCACCCGGCGTCAATAGGTCAGAATGAAGTGGCAAAGTAGCTCAGTGTTGTGCAACCTATATGGTGCACCAGGCCATTCAGCCACTTTCAGCCTGGTCGTTGTAACCACATGTAGGCCAACTCTTTCCAAATGTTTAAAAATAGCAACAAAGACATTAACATACTTAAAGGTTGGGTCTACAGTACAATGCATTATGCTTGCATTTATAAAGCATTATAATACACTTATAAGGCATCACAACCCTTGTTCAAAATGTTTATAATCACGTATGACAACCTATAACAAGGTTTATAATGTATTATAAGTGCATTATAAGCTCAGTGGAACAGCACACTGTAACTACCTTATAATGACACGAAAGCAAGAAAGAAAGAAAGAAAGAAAGAAAAATAACATTACGTTATCAAAAGTTATCAACTAACACTACTTAAAACAACTGGTCAAATATTGGCCAAATGGTCAAATAATATAAGGAGGCGGCAAAAAAATAGCCAGTTATTAATATTTACAGTGACAGACTAAATGTAATGCCTCAACTCCTACAATGTCCAAGTGCTTGTCAGGGTAGGTGGGGGATCCCCAGTTAAAATATTATTATTTTTTGGGGGGTCCCCAGGTGAAACATGGTTATTTCGTGGGGTCGCGGCCAGAAAAGGTTCGAGAAACCCTTCAACAGTGGTTTTAGTTGTTGTCTTTGTGAGGCGGCCTGTGCCCATTTGTTTGTAGCAGCGTTGCATGGTGAAGTTGCGGTCACTGTTTCCCAAGCACACACATGACTGTGTGTGTGTGTGTGTGTGTGTGTGTGTGTGTGTGTGTGAGTGTGTGTGAGTGTGTGAGTGTGTGAGTGAGTGAGTGAGTGAGTGAGTGTGTGTCTTTTTCAGTTGAACAGGGAAGTTGCACATTTCCTGTAGAGCTGTAAGGTTGTCAGACACACATTACAGGCCTTGTGGCAAACGTCTCTACTAACACTCAATGGCGTCAGTTCAGAAAAAGCTAAGGTATGGCAACAGTCATGTTGCCATACCTTAGCAACAGGCATGATACATTTATTTTAAGAAGTACATTCTATTTCCCCCCCGTTTCTATGGTTTCTTGGGCTGGATATGGCAGCCTGGAACGGTTGTTCAAGTGCAGCTAAACTTAGCATGTTAGTAAACGTGCCACAATTAACAATAATGCATTGCACCTGTGCAGCTGACCTGCGGAACCTGGGAATATACCATTCTGTCAAGATGGGGAGAATACAAGTGTGGAGAATATAATAACCAGTAAGACTCCCTAATCGGGAGATAAGCGACCGGCAGGTCGCAGCGTGATTTTAGGGCAAAATGTGTAGGATCAATGTCCAAAAATGTGGTTGAAAAAATCGGCCTGATGGTGGCGCTATATGGGACAGATCCATGTTGATGACATGAGTGTAGACATACTGTGTAGCGATTTGCGTGATTTTAAAATCTGTAGGAGTAGTGTCAAAAAATGTGTTTTAAAAAATCTGCCTGAAGGTGGCGCTAAATGGGAGAGATCCATGTTGATGACATGAGTGTAGAGCAAGTGTGTACTGATTTGCGTGATTTTAGGGCAACATTTGTAGGAGCAGTGTCCAAAAATGTGTTTTGCAAGAATCGGCCTCACGGTGGCGCTAGAAGAGGGCCATGTGAGAAATGATAGGTGGAGGTTGTGGATTGGCAGGCAAGGAGTGTGTGTGCAAAATTTGGCATGGATCGGGGCAACGGTTGCGGAGATATGAGCAGGGCAAAAGTGTGACGTGTGACGTGTGACGTGTGACAGACAGACTGACTGACTGACTGACTGACTGACGGACGGACTCACAGCTGGTCGAGGTTTTGACAGTAACTGCGACCTGACGGTCGCAATAATACCTTGTTAAAGTGACCATTTTGTCAAATTTTGCATTTGTAGTTATTTTACTGTAATTTAACAACATAATAACCAGAACAGATAGACAAAGAGACATTCATGGATTTATATTTAAAAGTAACTTTTTCTTTCCCCCCTGGACCCAAGGTGATACCCAATTGACGCTCCTGCTAACACTTTAGCCCAGGGCGACTCGACTTAAGATGGCTCGGGGGGCTCTCAGCAAAATACCAAAAGTCCAAGGGCCTCAAGCTACAAATGTCAGTCCTATTTTGGACACGTGAAACTGTATTTTGTAATAGGCTACATGACTAGTCTAAAAAATAAGGAAACACATTTCCATTCACAGTATAAGGCCAAACCTTGTTGAACAAAAATATTGTCATGGAATGATTAATGATGAAGTTAGAAGAGAATTTATTCACAAAATGTAGAGAGAAATTAACAGATTTATGTTCCAATAAATCTGAGGAAAATTATTAGAGGATAATAAGTAAGTAAGTAGTAAATTATCACACTCTCTTGGTAACTAACAATTAAATTAAATTCAAAGGGGCTTCATTGGCATGAGAAAACATACAAAGCAAGTGTCAAAGAAAATACTCAAAAAACAAAACAGTTGTCACCCGCGTCATCAGCACCCACACCCTAGGTGGGGTTGGCGATAGGGCCTTTCTGTGGTGAGTTTGCATGTTCTCCCCGTGTCTCCTTGGGCATAGGCCCCCACACAAAAACATGCAGTAGTCCTGGTTTCTATACTACCTCCCCCTAGCCAGCCGGGTGCTCCCCTAATGTCCCCTGGCGCAGGGGGAGAGCGGAAACCAGGACTACAGGTTAGTCACCGGGTGAGAAAAATGGGTTGCAAAAAACGTGGGATAAAAAACATAAAAAAAAAAAAAAAAAAAACAGTTGAAAATGGGGAACATATAGCGGGAGCATGTCGATATTGCGACATAGCATCTGTTTGACGGTCCATTCTTTCTGTTAACCTGGTGAGTAGCTAACCTGCCGACGCTGGTTGTCGGAAGAATGACACATCGAAATAGCAAGATTTCCCCCATATAGCTGGAGGGGGTACAGCATTTTGTAAACAGAGCTATGTTGAATTGTGTCATGCCATTTTATATATACAGGGTATAAAGCAAAACAAAATAAAAACAGTTGAAAATGGGTCACATATATACAGTTGGAGAGGGTACGGCATTGCGTAAACAGAGCTATGTTGCAATGTAATTTTATATTTTATTTTGCGACCGAAGGTTGCAGTTTACCATGAGAAATGTCACAGCTTGTCTGCGTGTAGACTTGTGACATCACAGGTGATATCACAGGTGAAATCACCTATATAAAGGTCCATATATGGGTATTCCCCAGAATCCCTTTTATCCCTTATGTCATCGATATATATATCACTGGCCAGATGGCCAAGACATGGCCCATATCTGTGTGGCTGGTTCAGATAGGGATCTCCATGTATGGGCATAACATTGTATGCTGTGATGTCATGGGAACCACTCTAACAGAATTCCTTTTATGCCCATATATGGAGATCCCTGATGTCATCAATATTAAGCCCATATCTAACAGAGCTTCATATGGGAATGCCCATATATGGAGGAAGACAGCCCATATCTGTGCGGCTGGTTCAGACAGGGATCTCCATTTATGGGCATAAAAGGGATGTACTATAAGTACATGGATCTCCATATATGGGTAACTGGTCCGATATACATCACTGGCCAGATGGCCAAGAATTGGCGCGACATGTCGCCCTGAGGCGTCTTACTAGTATACAGGGTATAAAGCTTTTATAGGTGTTTATACCGATGCCATGAGGGATCACCATATATGGGCATATCTGTCGGATATGGTCGGCTTGGGTGTGAGGGCCGCGCAGCACCTCTAGTTTGTCATATCTGCCCGTTTTTATCCGTATCTCATACGTTCCAATGTTCAATGGCCAAAAACACGATTTAATCACCACTAGCAATTATTTGTGTGACAATTAATCCTGAATTAAAATGTCAGGATGGTGTCTTGGTCTATCACGCACCGCGTGTTTCCATTCTTCTTGACATTTACAACCATTTGGCCGTGGTGTATTATGCTGACCCCTGAGCTTCCTTGTCCAGATACCAGCCCACTATTCATTTAGATCAGTGGTTCTCAACCTTTTCAGGCCGCGACCCCAAAATAATTATATTTTAACTGGGGACCCCCCCACCCTGTGGAGCGCTAAGAGCTGAGGCATTACATTTTTTATAACACGGTTCTATTGTGAAAATAGCACATCTAAATGCTCACAACGCCTCGCCTTGCGAGGCGTTGTGAGCATTTAGATCGGCTATTTTCACAATTTCTGCCTCTGATATTTGACAATTTGGCCAATGCATAATTTGTCATTTTAGAGGTATTAAAAATCCTTAAATTGTCACTTTAGAAATGTGTACCTACCCTCTACACACTTAAATTGTATGTTGGTGTGTTTACTGTTGAGTGAGAAAACAATGTTGCTCATTAAGTTAATCACGTAAGGACCCCCCAAAATAATTGGGGGGGTCCCGACCCACAGGTTGAGAACCACTGATTCTGATAGGTCTCCTGGGGCAGCGGTTCTCAAAGGACCAACATGGGGTATGTATAGTACTATATTAGGGATGGGCAATTCATCATATCGTTTTCGGCCGATGTTGGCCCTAAAATGCAATATCGGTATCGAACTGATATCAAAATAATAAATCGGTTTTAGTCAATATTTTATTTTATAATAATTATGTTGAATTATTATTCTTTAAGCCTCAACAGCTTTTGTGATGATGAAGGCTGCAGATTATCAGTGTTTTCTGGTCAAGCTTTAAAACAGGCTTGTCAAACTCATTTTGGGGTGAGGGCCGCATTGGACGAAAGGTGACTTGATGAGGGCCGCAATGGTATAACCAGCCGCGGATCGGATGGCATGCACACTCGCGCTCTGTTTTTTTGTTTTTGTTTTTTTCCTGTTGTCTCAGTCACTGCTATAGCTAGCAGTATAGCAGTATATCATTTTCCAAATCTTGTTCATTATTAAGTAAAATAGCTACTTTCATTATTGGTGTTACAGTTGCAGCCTACAAGAAATTTGGTACGAGAAATGCTATTTGTTTAAGTGCCAATTAGAATAAATCATTTGATAATAGAATAATTATTTTTATTTTATTTTATTTTGAGTAATGAACAATAATGGAATATTCAGAAAATATCAGTGAATAATAAAACTTTTTTTTTTCTAAGTTTTGAAAAATAAGTTATTTTATTAACAACATTAATTTTCATGCCTAATATGTGTAATCTTTGAGTAGAGTTCGGTTATTGCAGGTATGTTCAGGTATATTCATAGCCAGACCCACCCTCCCCCCATTCCTAGCAATGCTGTCATCTTCAGAGAGAGAGATTGCTGATCACTTAACATTCCAATCAATCAACTCAATTGCCAGCACCTGGTGGCTGATTGAGGGGAGAGAAAGCTAGACTGCAGAGAGCATTAGTTGGTTACTTCTTTAAAAAAATCATAACTCTTGACAGGAATGGGCTAGAGACTTACTTTTTTTTCCTAAATGCTCAGAAATGTATGCTCTACAAGGCTGGGGCCGGATTGAATCATCTCGCGGGCCGGATCCGGCCCGCGGGCCGTATGTTTGACATCCCTGCTTTAAAAGATTTCAACAAGTTGGAACATTTTTAAATAAAAATACTACATTCTGTTTCAATAATTCAGTTTTGGTATAAAGAGGCATTGCTTTTTCAAATTCAATGTTTGTTTTTATGCCTTTTTCAGATTGGACAAAGTTATTATATATTTTTTAATACAGAATGAGATCACATCGACATCGGTTTATATCGGTTATAGGCCATAAAAGCAATTAATTATATCGGATATCGATATCGGCCAGAAAATTCATATCACTCATCCCTAGTATAAATACAGTATTTGGCCACGTACTGTATGTTTTGAGCTTGTATATCGTCGTTATCGGGTGGAAACCTTGTATGTCCAAAAACGTTTTTTTGTTATTATTTTTTTTAAACGATTTAAAATAGTGAAAATAGCAGATCTACAAGCACATGACGCCTTGACGTGCAACACTTTTGTATGGTGAAGTAGGGCTTTGTTACCAAAACACATTTGAAACTTGGAGATACGAGGTTTCTGCCTGACAGTGACTATATTTCTGTATAGCCAACATATACAATTGTTAAAGTGGTTGGAGGTCTCATGCATCCTTTTTTTCTGACCTCAGTTACACCCCAAAAAACGGAACTTTCAACATTTAGTGTTTTTTTCTGTGGTCTGTTTTTGAGTGGTGCAAACCACTCCTACATTTCACTTTTAGCCAAATGTATTAGTACAGATCTCTTCATGTATGGAGACATACAGTACACATACAATTTACAATTTAGGCATTTAGCAGCCACTCTTAACCCATTTAGGCCTAGAATTATTGAATGCTTTAACCAGTGGAAAATAGCAGATATACAAGCTCACTGCGAGCTTGTAGATCTGCTATTTTTGAAAAAGTCATGAAAATGTGTGCAAATCTTTGAATATATGTATTTTCAAAGCGAACGGTTGTAACTCAAATTTTGCTTCTGGGTGGTCCCTGGAACTAGATATTTTGAAATGGGGGTCCGTGGCCAAATACATATCATTTTGGGGGTCCTTCACATGAAAAAGGTTTGAGATCCACTGACATAGTAGTCTCTCAAGAACAGACTAACTGAGCTCCAGTTAAGTGAAAAGGACGTTTTCTTTGACTATGGCAGGCCAGATTGCTGACATAGAAACATCGTTTTTTTTCCAAAAATCTTAGAAGGATTCAAAAGACACTTATAGAATCGGGTCAAAATTCAAATTTTCACGATTTTTCAAAAATAGCAGATCTACAAGCTCGCAGCGCGGCACTCGGTGCTGCGCTGTGAGCTTGTATATCTGCTATTTTTCAATAGTTAAAGCATAAAATAATGATACACAAAATGTGTACCCATTCTAAATGGGTTAATCCAGAGCGAATTACAATAAACAAGGTAAATACATCAACACATCAAATGCATATAAATAGTAATCTAAGAAAAAATAAAAACTTAGGTAGACCAAGCACCTATTCAGTATAAAAACATAATAAAAAAAGATATATATCTAAATTACATGTATGGTCATTGAGTGCGAGTGCTACGGTAAGTGCTATGGGCTTAGGTGGAGTCTGAAGAGGTGAGTCTTCAGGCCACGGTGGAAGCTAGGGAGTGGGTCTGTTGTTCTAAGTTCAACAGGGAGTTTATTCCACAGTTGGGGGCCAGGAGGGCGAAGAGTCTAGGACGAGGTTTTTAGCAAGGGTTCTGTCAGCATCCCTGTGTTGGCTGATCTGAGTGAACGGGTGGGGTTGTAGTGGGGTTCGATCAGACTTTAAAGGTATGGAGGTGCCATAACTTTGGCTGCTTTGTAGGCCAGCATCAGTGTGTTTGTACTCTGTGCGGACAGCAAAATAAAATAACTGACGTCACGGACAGTGATTTTGTACCTTTCACTTGGCACCGGTGCGATTTTTCTCCCGCTGAATAATTAGGCTCAGAAAGGTTGTTGTGATTGGCCCCTGGACTTAGATGTCAGAGTCCATTAATCCCGCCCCTCTCCTCCCAGCCCCTCCCCTCCCCTCTGGGGAAAAACCTTTAATCACATTTGAATGATAAAGACACTGAATGCCGTGCTGCGAGCTTGTAGATCTGCTATTTTTGAAATGTTTTGAAAATATTCGCAAATAAGTAAAGTAAACTTCGGTAACCCAAATCTCTGCTTCTGGGGTCCCTGGAACAATATATTTTGAGATTGGGGTCCGCGGCCAAATACATGTAATTCACCCTTTGTCAGTCCCGCCCGTTGTCTCTTCGCACCCATTGGTTGCTGTGTCTTGGTGTGACAAAAGAACTTTCTCCATCCACTACCATTGGAAATTCAGTTGCTTCTTGTTATTTTGTGTATTCAATTCTCATGTTAAACTTGGTTTCAGTAAAAAGGAGCCTCTCAGGTGCAGCATAGTGACTGGGCATGTTTTTAAAAGTTTTTATTTTGTTGTTGTTTTTTTTTTCCAAAAATGATGTTTTAGCAAATTCAACATAATAAACCAGGGCGGGACAAGGCAGAAAGAGCCTGCTGGTTGGTCAGTCAGGGACCAATCAGAAAGCTGACAAAGGGTCAATCGTGGGGTTCCTTGACATGAAAAACATGAAAAACTTGATTTAGTGGAAGCATTTAGAAGACATTTATAGAATAGGGTCAAAATATTCAAAGACTTGCACAAACGGCAGATCTACAAGCTCGCAGTGCAGCACTGTGAGCTTGTATAATGTGCTATTTGTCAATAGCTAAAGCATAAAATAGTGGTTAACACACGGGTGACTAACCGGTCCTTTAGGCCGATTTTGAGATTTCAAAGTGCAATAACTCTCCCCATGAAGGTCTCAGAAATGTCCCCTTCCATGACTTTTCCTAAATACTCAAGATATATGTTCTCGTTTTTTTTCCCCTTCTGAAACGTTTCCTAATTATGAAATAAAATACAATTATACCACTCTGACGGCTATTATCGGCAGAAAGGACCGTTCTCCCCTTTTTCTCCCCCTCCCAGAAGAAGCAGAAGAGACTTCACACCTCCAGCCCACCCGGAGTGCGCCTTTGTTGCTTCTAATGGATCATTTACATTTCACTGTCAGCAAAGATAACATGACTAAATGTTGACTAATGTTTTATTTTATAACCCTCTAACCCTATACCTGAAAATAATCATGATAGCCTAATATCAATGTATCAATTGTATTGTTATCGCGCGTTATCGCCGTACGGGTCCATTTGGTTTCATTCTAGAGCCAAACGTTTGGCGAGGCTGTTGGAGTTGAACAGCGCGATGGATAGCCTATAAATAAGTGTCAAAGTGAACTTTTATATTACTCCAAAGGTTCAGAGATTGTTGACAAAATGTTACATAATGTCCATCATATTGAAGCGGTTTGTTTCTCAACTCAAGTGAAAAAATGCACGCAGCACAAACCAGGCGTCGTCAGCGCAACAAGACTACAGAGAAAGTGAATAAAAGCCATTTCTACCTTTAAAGTTTTCGGGGTCCAAGAAGAGTATGAACTTGTGTCTAAAATATCCAACGTACTGTATGTTCGTATATGCCTGCCTTGTATGATTGATTTAGGCTATTTTATTAGCAGTTTGGGACGAGAAGGAGTGGGCACCCGACCCCCAGCTGTAGCCTATCATTATCACGCATAATTTATCTCCGTCCCGCGATGATGTAACGTTATACACTCTCTCTCTTCTCTCTCTCTCTCTCTCTTTCAAAAAAGGTGAACTGTAAAAACTATTGTGTAGCGACATTATTATTATTATTACCATTTGTTAACTTCAAATAGATGTTTCAATCGATTGATGTCATGGGATTACATTCTTTAGAGAAAGCCTGCATTCTTTACTGGCGTAATTCTTTCGCTTCGTATGGCGTTGTGAGCTTGTAGAAGATTGGCTATTTGTGTAACAAAATACCCTATATTGTCAATGAACAAAACTAAGCCAAATGGAACCATACAGGTCCATTTGGTTTCATTTTACGCTCTCTCTTTCTCCCACATGAAAGGAACCTGCCTCTCTCTCCACGTCTTTTTTTTATTTTTATACTTTTTTATACCACGTCCACGATCGAACCATGCATGCGTTCGTTCCTATATACAGCGCAAGGCATATCTCTCTCTCTCTCTCAGTCATGCATGCATGCGTGCGTGATGTCGGGACATCACATAACCTTGCCTTTCACCGCATAATCAATAGCGCGGTGCGCCCCGCTGTGTTGGCCTTGAATCTCCCAAATCGTAAATAAAACAAAGCCATAAAAGATATGTTTCTGGATAAACAAACGTGTCTATAACCACTCAAACTGCATGGCGCACTGTGCGCAAAGACGCTGATCATTGATTTATTCCTGCATGCAAAACCGAACTGTTTTAAAATGACTTTCAAAACTCAACAATCAGCTATAACTCAGCGCGGATGCTGGGCTGCGCTGCGAAGCGATACGAAATTAAACCAGTGACATTAAAAGTAAGATCATACTACAAACTTAGTGTCATTTTCCCAAGCCTGTTTTTTTTCCTGCTAAACCATGAAGTTAACATTGAAAGCGAGAGTAGGCTATTTGAGAGGTCAATTGAAATGCTAATTCAAATTCGGAAGACAATAGAACCCCCGCTGGCAGCAGGGGGAGGAAGTGTTGCGCTCCTGGGCCAAAAGGGAGAGAATCTAACGGTCAAAATGAACGATAAATGCAGGCGTAGTGGTAGTTTTTTATTTTCAGTCACCCAAGTGTTAAAGTAATAATGCGTAAAAATTGAGATGGGATGATATGAAAATGTCATATCACGATTATTATGACCAAAGAAATCGTGATTTACAATATTATCGCGATAATCAAAATATCCCCAACATCCATTATCTTGGGCTGGAACATTTGCCAAAAAATAGCCGTTCTACAAGCTCACAGCACGTCGCAACGCGACGCGTTGTGAGCTTGTAGATCAGCTATTTTTTGGCAGAGAGATTTGGTAGAGAGTGAAAAAAAGACTGTATCAAGTACGTATATTATAAGTACGTTTTTACCAATAGAGGGTTTAAGTGGTACCAGATATGCAGCTCAGCAAATAAAAGGTGAATTGATCCCAGTGCATGACGGAGGACGATATCACGATAAATGAAATCTCCTCGATACGATTATCGTGAGTGTTTTTTATCACGATAAACGATAATATCATGTATCGTCCCATCCCTAGTCCCCGGACCCCGCTTGTTTTAAGCCCATATTTGCTTCAACAACTGTTTCACATGTTTGAATCGATCCTTTACATCAGGAGATATAGGTCTTGATTAATGGCCATTCATCAGGACGAGTGGTGAGAAATGTGTGGGCCTAATTGAACACAATTTAATCTCAAGTAGTTCTTCATCATTGTGTGCAACCTGGCCCACAGTCTCCCCTCTTTAATCCAGAGCGAATTACAATAAACAAGGTAATACATCAATACATCAACACATCAAATGCATATAAATAGTAATCTGAGAAAAAATAAAAACGTAGGTAGACTATGCAGCTATTCAGTAAAAAAAACAATAAAATAAGATATATCTAAATTACATGTATGGTCATTGAGGGTAGGCGAGTTTTGCCATGGCATCGGTCCGAAACCTCTTTGTTTCCGACAGCCCATTAGTCCAAATCTGTTAAGAATACTATGCCTAACCCTAACCCTAACCCAACTAAATTCGGACTAATGAGATGTAGGACTAATGAACCTTCGGACTTATGGGCAGTCCCCAGGCAAGTGCTACGGTAAGTGCTATGGGCTTAGGTGGAGTCTGAAGAGGTGAGTCTTCAGGCCACGGTGGAAGCTAGGGAGTGAGTCTGTTGTTCTAAGTGCGACAGGGAGTTTATTCCACAGTTGGGGGCCAGGAGGGCGAAGAGTCTAGGACGAGGTTTTTAGCAAGGGTTCTGTCAGCATCCCTGTGTTGGCTGATCTGAGTGAACGGGTGGGGTTGTAGTGGGGTTCGATCAGACTTTAAAGGTATGGAGGTGCCATAACTTTGGCTGCTTTGTAGGCCAGCATCAGTGTGTTTGTACTCTGTGCGGACAGCAAAATAAAATAACTGACGTCACGGACAGTGATTTTGTACCTTTCACTTGGCACCGGTGCGATTTTTCTCCCGCTGAATAATTAGGCTCAGAAAGGTTGTTGTGATTGGCCCCTGGACTTAGATGTCAGAGTCCATTAATCCCGCCCCTCTCCTCCCAGCCCCTCCCCTCCCCTCTGGGGAAAAACCTTTAATCACATTTGAATGATATAAAGACACTGAATGCCGTGCTGCGAACTTGTAGATCTGCTATTTTTGAAATGTTTCGAAAATATTCGCAAATCTTTCAATACATATATTTTCCAAGTAAACTTCGGTAACACAAATCTCTGCTTCTGGGGTCCCTGGAACAATATATTTTGAGATTGGGGTCCGCGGCCAAATACATGTAATTCACCCTTTGTCAGTCCCACCCGTTGTCTCTTCGCACCCATTGGTTGCTGTGTCTTGGTGTGACAAAAGAACTTTCTCCATCCACTACCATTGGAAATTCAGTTGCTTCTTGTTATTTTGTGTATTCAATTCTCATGTTAAACTTGGTTTCAGTAAAAAGGAGCCTCTCAGGTGCAGCATAGTGACTGGGCATGTTTTTAAAAGTTTTTATTTTGTTGTTGTTTTTTTTTTCCAAAAATGATGTTTTAGCAAATTCAACATAATAAACCAGGGCGGGACAAGGCAGAAAGAGCCTGCTGGTTGGTCAGTCAGGGACCAATCAGAAAGCTGACAAAGGGTCAATCGTGGGGTTCCTTGACATGAAAAACATGAAAAACTTGATTTAGTGGAAGCATTTAGAAGACATTTATAGAATAGGGTCAAAATATTCAAAGACTTGCACAAACGGCAGATCTACAAGCTCGCAGTGCAGCACTGTGAGCTTGTATAATGTGCTATTTGTCAATAGCTAAAGCATAAAATAGTGGTTAAAGTAATAATGCGTAAAAATTAGAGATGGGATGATATGAACATGTCATATCACGATTATTATGACCAAAGAAATCGTGATTTACGATATTATCGCGATAATCCAAATATCCCCAACATCCATTATCTTGGGCTGGAACATTTGCCAAAAAATAGCCGTTCTACAAGCTCACAACACGTCGCAACGCGACGTGTTGTGAGCTTGTAGATCAGCTATTTTTTGGCAGGGAGATTTGGTAGAGAGTGAAAAAAAGACTATCAAGTACGTATATTATAAGTACGTTTTTACCAATAGAGGGTTTAAAGTGGTACCGGATATGCAGCTCAGCAAATAAAAGGTGAATTGATCCCAGTGCATGACGGAGGACGATATCACAATAAATTAAATCTCCTCGATACGATTATCGTGAGTGTTTTTTTATCACGATAAACGATAATATCATGTATCGTCCCATCCCTAGTCCCCGAACCCCGCTTGTTTTAAGCCCATATTTGCTTCAACAACTGTTTCACATGTTTGAATCGATCCTTTACATCAGGAGATATAGGTCTTGATTAATGGCCATTCATCGGGACAAGTGGTGAGAAATGCGTGGGCCTAATTGAACACAATTTAATCTCAAGTAGTTCTTCATCATTGTGCTGCAACCTGGCCCACAGTCTCCCCTCTTTAATCAACATCACACATCGCTACGGGGGCCTGTACCAGGCCATCAGATTAGAGGTCAGCAGCTTAGTTACGCTGCACAGCACCGTGTATTAATCTGTCTTTCATATTATGTCTTCAATCTTTAAGACCTTTATTATAATTCATTCACACACACCGTCTTTCCATCCATCTCTATCTATCTATCTATCTATCTATCAGTCAGTCAGTCAGTCAGTCAGTCAGTCAGTCAGTCAGTCAGTCAGTCAGTGTCTGTCTGTCTGTCTGTCTGTCTGTCTGTCTGTCTGTCTGTCTGTCTGTCTGTCTGTCTGTCTGTCTGTCTATCTATTGATCAATCAAAGTGGTTCTCAACCTTTTCAGGCCGCGACCCCCGAAATAATCATATTTCAACTGGGGACCCCCCCACCCTGACGAACACTAAGAGTTGAGGCATTACATTTAGTTTAACACGGTTCTATTGTGTTATTGCGTTTCATTTGTCATTTTAGAGGTATTAAAAGGTCCTTAAATTGTGAACAACCCATTTCAGGGATTTGAACGAATCGTTCACGAGTCTTGCTAATGATTTAATTCTTATGAACGAATCACTCATGAACGACACATCACTAATGTGGGGTCCAGGGACTCTCTGGGTTCCTTTTGGGAGGTCTAAATTGATCCTAACTCTGACAGTGTACCAAATGGACCCGTAAGGGTCCATTTGGTATACTGTCAGAGTTAGGATCGATTTGAGTTAGGATCGATTTGAGTTAGGATCGTTTCATTTGTATACTGTCGGAGTTAAGGGGAGACCTTTACATTTTAAAGTTTGAGAACTACGGATTTGGCCAAAAATGCAGGTTTAAATTAAATTCTGCAATGAATCTCTGTATTAACAATTCAACAGGATTTTTTTATGAGGCTCCCTCATTGTATCACGATATATATATACGATATCTCTGAAAAGGCATATCCTGGAGACGTTGTATCGTCTCAACGATATTTATCACCATATCACCCAGCCCTACTCAGTGGTGTCAGTTCAGAAAAAGCTAAGGTATGGCAACATGACTGGTGTCTTGCAAGACACCAGTCATGTTGCCATACCTTAAGAAGTACATTCTACCCTGCCATACCCAATTGACGCCCCTGGCCCTACTGGTAACACATTCCATTTTCCAACTCTTGCTTGTTGCTCAGCGGGCACTTCTGGTTAAACGGCGGGTGAGTGAGTGGCGACATGAAGAACATGGGTGATAATTGGGCACAACAGGAACCAGATGCTTGTCAACAAGAAGTGTTGGTGCTGCCCACAGTGCCCAGGGACCAGGTGGCATGAAGCACCAAATGACCCTCCTGACAAAATGATGAGAAGCTGATCTAAGATCAATTGCGGCCTCATAATTTGTGTTTCTGTTTTGACTACATATTTATTCTAAAGCAAATTTATCTTGACTGGTCAGGTCAGAATTCAGATCATGTGTTTAGCAGAGCAGGGAGCCAGAAGTTACATTTTATTCATTGAAAAGTTACAAAGTGAGGTTTTAATGCTGTTACTTTATGGCCAATTAGGATTGCAGCTATCAAATATTTCAGTAGTTGGGTATTCTACCGAATATTCCATCACTTAATCGAGTAAAAGCCGGTAGTTTAGCTTAATCAAAGAGCAATTATACATATACAAGGGAATATAAGATTTTTTAATAAAAATCAACATTTGTATTTCTTAAATGCAATATCTACAGTATCTCCACAGTCATGTCATCAACATCTGTCCCATCTAGCGCCACCATCAGGCCAATCTTTGCAAAAACACATTTTTGGACACTGCGCCTACATATTTTGCCCTAAAATCACGCTAAGCGGTACACAGTATCTCTAAAGTCTTGTCATCAACATGGATCTGTCCCATTTCCCATATTCCCTCCTGATTGCCTACCATTGCCTTCCAAAGTTTGTGTATGCGACCTGACGGTCGCTTATCTCCGGATTAGGGAGTCTTACTGGTATCTAGTTATCACCCGCTGTTGTCTTTTGCAGCCTTCAGAGTACACATACAGGTCTTGGGTTCTTTAGAATGCAGGATGTGTGGGTTATGTGGTGTAGACAGTAGACACACATGCACACCGCTGACAAAGAGTTTATTTTCACATGTTTTGTATGCTTGGTACCCAGGCTGCTTCTTCTTTTTTTACACGTTTCCTGCTTCTGTTTAAATCTGTGGGCAGCATTGCCATGTCTGCTTAAAGGGATATAAAAAAAAAAACTTTTGGTCATTTCATCGTCTACCCTGCAGGCCTTTACGAACACCCAGGACAGATTTTAATTTGCTTGATTCAATATTTAGATATTTGATATTCATCATATCAGACACTCCCCACCCAGGGCCCATTCCTATACAAACCCACTGTAACTTAAAACTCCATTTTAACCATGATGGATTCATCAAAAACACCTGTCTTTTTTCTGGTGACTCATACTACCCTCTAGGGCATTCACGAATAGTGATTTTTAGTATTTGAATTATTCTACCTCAAAGTATTCGAATAGTCGAATATTCGACAGGACTGGCCAAACTGTCAAATATTAAGTAAGCAAGAGGTGAACATTGTGAAAATAACAGATCTACATGCTCACAACGCCTCGCGTTGCGAGGCGTTGTGTGCATTTAGATCTGCTATTTTCACAATATTTATCAGCGGAACCGAGTCACATTAAATGTAATACCTACAATTCCAAGTGCTTGTCAGGGTGGGGGTCCCCAGTTCAAATATGTTTATGTTGGGGGTCACAGCCTAAAAAGGTTTGAGAACCCCTGGTATAGAGCATTAACAAATTCATCCACCAGGGGCATTGACAACTCATTCTTATGACTTCCTATCTCGCCAAGCTTTATAAACTATATATTTTTAAAAGAGAAAAAAAAAATATTCGACTTCGGTGAACAACGTCGAATAGTGACTTTGATATTCGAAAATTCAAATATTTGGTGAATGCCCTTCTACCCTGTGAGCTGGTCTTTTTAATTTATTTGTATTTATTTATTTATTTTGAGGGGGGGGGGGGGGGGGGGGGGATGGAAAAATAATTAATACAATATTTGGACTGGTTTCCAAAGTGTTTCTAAATTGTAGCCGCTTTTTTGGACTTGTTTCTAAAGTGAAGTTGCTTATTTGGACTTTACATGTGACTACTAGTCCATCAGTGCCTCATCCTTCTACAGCAAATCCCTTTGGTCCAAAAATAGCTACAAGCTCACAAAGCGCTGCCTGCAACACAACACTGTGTTAAGCTATTTTCACAGAATGATGGGCTAATGTCATATTATGACATTGACTATAGGGAAACCAGTGTTCATGTGTGAAAGTTGGTATCAAGCAGTGTTGCCATGTCTGCTTATTATAAGCGACTTTGGGCTTGTTTTTTTCTGTAAATTTGCTTGTAAATATTGGCAGTTGCGTTTTTGGGGGCGCTTGCTTCTAAATTGCTGTTGCTTATTTGGGCTATTGTTTCCTAGTTTTGTTTAAGCCAGTGGTACTCACACATGTTCATGCCAAGGACAAAATAATATGAATTTGTCTGCCGAGTGCCGACCCCCATCTGAAAATATTTCACACCAGGGAGTCAGGATTCCAATTAAAAAAATTATTCAGGATTCCAATTCAAAAGATGCAAAAATATTTTTGCTTCTTTTGTATGAGATACTAAAGCAATATGCAATGTGGCCCTCTGGAGGAGTGAAGGTGGAAATATAGTGGCCCTCGCCATCATCAAAGTTGCCCACCCCTGCCGTACATGAGTACATTTGTTGAAAAGATTCTCACAATGCATCCCGATGCAACACATTGTGAGCTTTTAGATCTGCTTTAATACATTGTATACATTTGTTTCTGCGCAACAAGCACTTTTACTTTTGGTATATTTTGATGCCAATAGTTGTGTACGTTTAATCAAGTAGATGTTGAATCCTGGACTTTTACTTGTAAGGGCACGGCCACACCTTTATTCTACCTATGAGGCCGGATTCTGTCAAGGCATTTCAATGGGAATTAATCTTTTTTTTTTTTTTTGCAGAAATCCACAAATGGCAGCAAACCGCTCCATTCCCATTGAAATGTATTGGTAGAATCTGCCCTTATAGGTAGAATAAAAGTGCGATGTGACGTGCCTTAACAGAGTATTTGAACTCTGGTCTAATTAAAACTGCAGTTATTTCACCTTGAAAAAAACGAGTGGACAATTCCTCTAAATCAGGGGTCTTCAACGTTTTCAGCCCAAGGACCCCTTAGTTGAGAGAGAGATGAAGCAGGGACCCCCACAACCTTTTTCATAGATTCCATAATAGTTTCATCTTTTGACAGCACAATCACCAGTGTATTTTGGATTCTTGAACCGTCAATACTTACTAAACTTGACCTTTCACTCTGTACTCGGTCTGCTCTTTTCCCCCTCCACCCCAAAGCTATTTGCAGAAAATAGCCGATCTACAAGCTCACAACGCCTCGCGCTGCGAGGCGTTGTGAGCTTGTAGATCGGCTATTTTTGGCTAAAATTCTCTGAATTCCAAATATGGACGCGGCTAGGGTTCAAGTGGTTAATACAGTATAAAAAAGGAGGGGAAAAAAGTTTCACACACAATCACAGAAAGATTTGGACGACACCCTGTAGTAACTCTGAGGACCCCCTAGGGCTCCCGAACCCCCTGTTGAAGACCCCTGCTCTAAATGAAAACCGTAGCTGTTAAGTTTTCCTGGTCGGAAGGAAGGCTTTGCTTGGTTGTTAATGAATACAATCTGCACTGAGTTTGTCTTGCCAAGAGCACTGTTGTCGGGGGCAGTTATACAACTGTAGTGGAACTGGGGAATTTGAGGTCTGTTCATTTTATGTTTTATGTTTTATGCAGAGGAATCTGCATCTACAGCAAGTCCACCGTCTAATGGCTGCATGTGCACTTAAAAGCGCGCACGCACGCACGCACGCACGCACGGACGCACACGCACACACACACACACACACACACACACACACACACACACACACACACACACACATTCAGCCTGGAGCTGAATGCTGGAGTGCTGCAGTGACACCACATGTGATTCCTCGTTATTTGGGGCAGTACAGTATACAGTAATTCACTAACTTTCTTTGGCCAAGGACCCCCTAATTGAGTCCAGTTTTTATGTCAATATGTTGAAAATAAAAGTAAGTGTCCTGTTTTCTATTCAGTAACAGTAAAATGTGTACTTAATTTGGTCTAAAGCTTTATGGAGCAGCACGTTTATCATTAAACATAACAGTAAAATAAATGTTTCCATTTGCCATGTTCTCTCAAGTATCCCCTGTAGTACCTCTGCGTACCCCTAGGGGTACAGTGCCGCGCTGTGAGCTTGCATATCTGCTATTTTTCACTGGTTAAAGCATTCAATAATTCTAGTACTAAATGGGTTAATTCTGAGGACCCCTGACTATCAGTAAACCTCTAGTGGCCTCAGTGTGCTCCATGTGCTGGTGCTGGTCAGCACGCTTCCAGCTGAAAGTATGGATAATGATGTCATTGGAGATGAGGCTCGTATCAAAGAGCGCTGACACACAGGTGCACGTGGTGTGCACGGTGTCCGTGCAGCTGTGTGTGCACGTGGTGTGCACGGTGTCCGTGCAGCTGTGCTGACGCAGATGTGCGACCCCGAAACATCAAAGCACCTTCTGTACCTGATCCTCAGCAATTCTACCTGTGCATCCAGGTCCCTGCTTTAAAAACACATATAGGCCTAAGACCGATTTGAATAAAGCCTTATTCATGGGTTGCATTTGTAGTCCTACACCAGCCATTTTGAGGACCAACACAGGTGTTTTGATTAACGTAGAACATTGGTTCTATGCCAATCAGACAAATTAAACACCTGTGTTGGTCCTCAATATGGCCGGTTTAGGACTACAAATGCAACCCATGAATAGACCTAAGCCCGATTTAAAAATTACCCACTGTTTTTCTGGAAAACGTATTACTCAGCCTCTGTAGCAGTTAGAAACAAAATTCCCAAACTATTTGATAGCTTACACCTTTGGCTTTCAGAGAGAAAAATCTGAAAAATATGTCTTAAAAAATTACTGTACTACATACTGTACATACTGTAATACACTAAAATGTGTTCCCAGCCTGAGGGGGTAATACACTTTAATTTGTACCCGTCCCAAATGGGTTAACCCAGCGGGGGGCAAAACTTTGCGTGATAGGACTTTTTTTATGAGTTTTTTACAGGTCAAACAAGGGAATCACATGACCCAGATCCCCTTCCCCTATTCGCTCATACTAGGACATGATGTATGTGTAGATAGGGATGGGACGATATGCGATATTTTCGTTTATCGTGATAAAAAACACTCACGATAATCGTATCGTGGAGATTTAATTTATCGTGATATCATCCTCCGTCATGCACTGGGATCAATTCACCTTTTATTCGCCGAGCTGCATATCTGGTACCACTTAAACCCTCTATAATTGGTAAAAGGTACTTATAATATACGCACTTGATACAGTCTTTTTTCACTCTATCAAATGTCTTTGCCAAAAAATAGCCGATCTACAAGCTCACAACGCGTCGCATTGTGAGCTTTTAGATCTGCAATTTTTTGGCAAATGTTCCCCCCCAGGATAATGGATTTGGATTATCGCGATAATATCGTAAATCACGATTTCTTTCGTCACAACAATCGTGATATGGCATTTTCATATGGTACCATCCCTATGTGTAGGCAGAAGAATAAAGATCTATCTACTTAGTCGTGGCCGTGGGTGTTGAGCACCACAAATAGCTCACAATGAATCATGCACTCTGTGCTGTGTTATTATTAACGTGTAGATCTTCTATTTTGGGCGTTTGACCAAATCTAAGTCAGGCAGTACTTAGGGCTTGTGCGCAATGTCACTTTTGGGGGCAGAGTCGGCCCACTTGTCTGTCCACTGGCACTGGCCATGTTTGATCTAAATACGTTTTAATCCAGGGCTTTAAATTGCTGTGAGCTCAGGCTAAAATCCAATTTGCAACTACAAAAAAAAAGGCCAAAAACAAACTCTCCTATCGAGTTGCTTAACCACTTAAACCCCATATGGTTGACCAGAATCCCTCAGGGTGTCTTTACTGTTTTCTGTTACATTGAGGTGAAGGTGAACACTTTTGCTGAAAATAAGCCAATCTGCTATTTTCTGCGAAAGCTTTCCCCACAATATGGATGCTGGGGTTTAACACTTGCTATAAGGCGCGTGCACACATATACTTCAAAGGGGGCTTGAGCCCCTGCCCTTTTATCCATCAGTAAAAAGTGCCCTCTTCAGGCCATGAGTGTAGTTTTCACTATGGTGAAAGAAATGCAAATGCCCCCTTTCCATGCCATACAGTACCTGAACTCGAATGCAGCATTTTATTTTTAAAGAATTACCCCCTCTGTATAGTTCATGCCGTACGCCACATCTCCAGTATTGACTTAATTATGCTTAGTTCAGTGTGTTAGTTCTCACCAAAAAGGCCCTTTTAGAAATGTCAGCCCCTGCCTCTCTAACATTCTCTGCACGTCCCTGCTTGCTATGCTTTATTGCGACCGCCAGGTCGCAGTTACTGTCAAAACCTCGACCAGCTGTCCGTCAGTCAGTCAGTCTGTCAGTCAGTCAGTCTGTCAGTCAGTCTGTCACACGTCACACATCACACTTTTGCCCTGCTCATATCTCCGCAACCGTTGCCCCGATCCAAGCCAAATTTTGCACACACACTCCTTGCCTACCCTTGCCCCTCTTCTAGCGCCACCATGAGGCCGATTCTTGCAAAACACATTTTTGGACACTGCTCCTACAATTTTTGCCCTAAAATCACGCAAATCGGTACACAGTATGTGTACACTCATCTCATCAACATGGATCTGTCCCATATAGCGCCACCATCAGGCCGATTTTTTAAAACACATTTCCGGACACTACTCCTACAGATTTTGCCCTAAAATCACGCAAATCGCTACACAGTATGTCTACACTCATGTCATCAACATGGATCTGTCCCATATAGCGCCACCATCAAGCCGATCTTTTCAAACACATTTTTGGACACTGCTCCTACACATTTTGGCCTAAAATCACGCTAATCTCCCGATTAGGGAGTCTTACTAGTATATAATTCATTATTTAGATAACTCCTGTCGGGATTTTCACGATCATGTCCATGTTGTTGAAATTCATTGTGTTGTCATATCGATCCACATGTTTTCTTTCACACGGAAAATAATACAAAATTGTTACTGTGACTGTCTGTCGCTTAGATAAAGATAAAGGCCGGTGACATTTTTTTTTCTCGCCGATCGACGCAATCTTGAGATAGATTCTGAGATTTTTACTGCAGAGCAATGCATAAGAAGCCAACGGAGAATATTCACTTCCTGATGACGTCATCACCCAAGGAGATTGAGTTTTCTTTCACTCGCTGCCAGTCGCTGGTCCCAATGACCCTGCTACTGTTATTTAATACTAGTAAGACGGCGCCATGTCTTGGCCATCTGGCCAGTGAGGTATATCGGACCAGTTACCCATATATGGCGATCCCTGGTACCCATATATGGAGATCCATGTACTGTATACAGAGATATGCTGTGAGAGCCAAAACATGCTTAGTTTACTCAGTTATTCATTATGTGAAAGTCCTATGATGTCCATGACATCTGACATCATACCCTTTTATGCCCATACATGGAGATGTACCCTTTTATGCCCATGATATGTAGAACCAACCACACATATATGGGCTGTCTTGGCCATATATGGATTCTGTTAGTGTGGTATATCAGTGGCCGATGTGGCCTTCATAATGGGCATTCCCATATGAAGTCCTGTTAGATATGGGCTTAACATTGATGACATCAGGGAACTCCATATACAGGCATGAAAGGGATTATGTTAGTTTGACATCACAGTGAAGCCAGAGCGTGATGTCAGAGCGGCAAACCCATTCTGTTAGTGTGGTTCCCCTGACATCACAGTGATGTCAGAGCGACAAACCAATAGACCGTAAAAAGTGTACTCGTCCAGACATAGTCAGCATGTGCCGTTAAACGAATACTAAGCAATAAAAGCTGACTTGTCGGGAAAAGCGCTCAATGTGTTCCTATTTTCTTAAACAACAGTAGAGCATTCATATGCACACAAAAAAAGAACAAAAGAGTTGATATATTGAGATACGCGGTTTCCTCCTGTCAGCAACAATATGTAGTTATGGATATTATGTAATGTGCTTCATGTGCACACAACAGACACAATACATACAGAAGATGCTATGAGCTTTGTTTTGTTAAGTGGTGTAGCAGCACTGAATGCCAGTAATCTTTAATCTGCCAGTAATCCAGTTTACGCGTTTCTTCCACACTCATGTTTACAAACCGGTCCACCATGAGTGCAACCATTGCACTCAATATTAAAAGACCCAAATTCAGAATGTAAGGCATAATGTAAGTACAATTTACTATCAAGGTATTTAGCAGATGCTCCTGATCCAGAGCCATTTACAGTAATCAGGTAAATACCAGTGGTGGAAAAAGTACTCAAATGTTTTACCTAAGTAAAAGTATCAATACATGCAATATAGAAATACTCTGTTAGAAGCAAAAGTCTGGAATTCTAAATGTACTTGAGTAAAAGATACCAGTTATGTTCCGAATTTGCCATCTCACATCTTTCCACAAAATATTAGAAAACGCTCAATAGTGGCCCCTGTAAAAGCCCGGCTCAATAAGCAGGATCGAAAAGGTGCTCATTATCAATAAAAATTAACAAGCTCCATCCCTAACCCTAACCCCAGTAAAACTAACGCTGCTGAATGCTAACCTGGTGAAATGCTTACCTGCAGACACTGGTGAATGCTAACCTGGTGAATGTTACAACTGGTCGGACCAACGGTGCTTAAAGGACAACTTTGGTTTTCTTCAACAAGGGTTCATATTTTAGATTGTAATTAGAGAAAAGAAAAAGTGATTGTTAAAATGTTTTCATTTGCTTCGTTCTATTGTTTTATCGCGTTTACCGTGCTAAAATGTGGGGCATGCGTACGCATGGGGGCATGCGTACAAGTGGCTAAATATGTCTTTTTAGACACAATAAGCCAGCAGTTTCTTTATTGCTATTTACAGTAACACTTCTAGCCCCCATAAGTCACATCCAACCATGAAAGGTTGCGTTGTATCTTGTGAATGGGCTTATTCTGTGTAAAATGACATATTTAGCCACTTGTAAGCATGCCCCCATCCACTGAAATAAGAATCTCTAAAACAATAGAAAGAAGTAAATGAAATCATTTTAACACTCATCTTTTATATTCTTTAATTACAATCTAAAATATGAACCCTTGTTGTAAAAAACTAAAGTTGTCCTTTAACCCAGTTGCTTTTCTGATACACTCGGACTGAAAGACCTGCAAAAAACATGCATTCTCCCGTTTTGAGTGGCCAAACAGCATTTGCCAAGCCTCCAGGTCTAAAGTTAAGGCATAAGCTTCATGCTCCACGGAGCACTCATTCCATTCCGCCATGACAGCCCCTGATAATGTCACTGTTGTGAGGTGCTGACTCCTCCAAGCTGCTATGATTAGGATTTCAGTGAAGCGTGCTCTGTACCAAATGCTGTGGAGAGAGGAACCAAAGTGAACTCACTCATAGGACTAATAATGCCACTAATAAGCAACAATGTACTCGACTCATTAGAATGCTGTACACTGACAAATACATGCGTACAGAAACAAGGCAAATACATGGAAACCAGAGCCCTCTATTGCAGTGGTTCTCAACCTGTGGGTCGGGACCCCCAGGGGGGTCCCCTAGTTATTTTGGGGGGGGTTCCCAGATGATTACCTTAATGTGCAACATTGTTTTCTCACTCAAAAGTGAACAAACCAACATAAAGTTTTAAGTGAATAGAGGGTATCTGTACATTTCTAAAGTGACAATTTATGGACTTTTTTTTAATACATCTAAAATTACAAATTATATACATTGGTCAAATTGTCAAATGTTAGAGGCTGAAATTGTGAAAATAGCAGATCTACATGCTCACAACGCCTCGCAAATTCACAATAGAACCATGTTATACAAAATGTAATGCCTCAACTCTCAGTGCTCGTCAGGGTGGGGAGGGGGGTCCCCAGTTAAAACTTGATTATTTTGGGGGTCCCGGCCTGAAAAGGTTGAGAACCAGTGCTCTATTGGAGAGTGGCGCCAACTCTGTTCACTTCATGGGGCCAGGTCTTCTATATACATCTATTGGTGAATAGTGACAAAGCGCGAACCAGAAGTTTACAGAATGCATTGGAGTCTATGAGGGGAAAAGTGACATTTCGAGTTACATGAGCCACGTGACAAGCGCTGCACTGACCCTGCATTGGCAGAACTCTCTAATACAATAGGCTCTGATGGCATATACAGTAACTATGCAACTTTATTCGCGTTGCGAGGCGTTGTGAGCATGTAGATCAGCTATTTTCACAATTTCTGCCTGACAATTTGATGACAATTTGGCCAATGTTTAATTTGTCATTTATTTTAGAAGTATTAAAAAGTCCTTAAATTGTAATTTTAGAAATGTGCATATACCTTATATACACATACTTTGTTGGTTTGTTTACTGTTGAGAGAGAAAACAATGTTGCACATTAAGTTAATCATCTGGGGACCCCCCAAAATAATTTGGGTCCCGACTGGTATAGTGTATATAGGTCTATCGTTGCTGTTGGGCAGAAATATCAACTTTGTTAATGCGTTTTTTTTTTTTTTTTTTTTTTTTTTATTAGTATATATTTTTGTAAATTAATACTCATATTAATGGTCTATTTGCTGTGTGTTCTTTTGTCTCTTGCAGGATTTCTTATTCGGTGCACGTCTCTGACGATTACCCAGGTAAGACCCTCCCTCGTCCAGTCGAGTTGCTTAAAGGGATATTTCACTTTCAAAAAAACTTTTGGTAATTTTATCATCTAATCAGGCTGAATACCCTGAACTGTTTTTTAATTAGCTTGATTGAATATTTAGATATTTGATGTAAATGTTACCAGGCCCTCCAGGCCCAGGGCCTCTCCCCACACACACCCATTGTAACTTCAAACTTCATTTTAACCATGATAGATTCATTAAAAACACCCATAATTTTTTCTGGTGACTCATACTACCCAATTCTTTCTGGTGACTCAAAAACACGGCCTGCTCACGTATTAGGAGGGTAGTATGAGTCACCAGAAAAAATAATGGGTGTTTTTAATGAATCTATCATGGTTAAAATGGAGTTTTAAGTTACAATGGGTGTGTATGTGGAGAGAGGCCCTTCCACTGCTCCCTGTTGAAAGTGGAATATCCCTTTAACCACTTAAACCCCATATGGTTGACCAGAGTACCGCAGGGCCTCTATTCTAGTGTCTTTTCTGTTACATTGTGGTGAGCACTTTTGCTGAAAATAAGCCAATCTACTATTTTCTGCGAAAGCTTTCCCCACAATATGGATGCTGGGGTTTAACACTTGCTATCAGGCACGTACGGTGCACACATATACATCAAATGCCCCCTTTCCATGCCATAAACTGCCTGAACTCGAATGCAGCATTTTATGTTGAAAGAATTGCCACCTCTGTATAGTTCATGCCGTACGCCACATCTCCAGTATTGACTTAATTATGCTTAGTTCAGTGTGTTAGTTCTCACCGAAAATAGCCGACCTCCAAGCTCACACTACTGCTTAGAAACCTATGTGAGCAATGTGTTACACTACTTCTTAGAAACCTTCTGGGGCGGAAAAGCATAGACATAGGGTGCGTTCGGAAATGCGCACTCAACACACTGGTGTGCCATGTTGTCGTTCGTTTATTCTGTGCACTTGGTGCGTTGTCGTTTCGGACATCCACTTCGCTGTGCACCAGGTGTGCTGAGTGCACGCACTCAACGACCCTACTCAGAAGTTGTGTTTGTTCAGTGTGGTGCGTCGGCGTGGTGTTTTGATTGGTTGGTTTTCATGGCGGTGTCTCGCGCTTCTCAGCTGTGAACAATGGCGTTGGAAATGATAACAAAATGCACCATTTGCTGCTTTATTGGTCCTTTGGGCTTTATTGTTCCACACGCATCAACTTGTAAACTAGCAGCAGGTAGGCCAATGTTATGAATTAAATTACCTTTCAATACCAAGGTTAAGTTAGCAACTGCTGCTTTTCAGAAAGTTTTCCGACTGAAAAAGCGCACAGCTGCCTCTTAACTGGTCGTTCGTAAATAAGCCACACTGAATGCACTCTACAAAGTCACCGCCCACTGCACTCACTACACTTTGATTGATTGATTGAAGACTTTATTAGAAGTTTGCATAGGAAAAGGTACAGTTTCATGACGGTACAGTTCACTGGTACAAGGTCTACTAAAAGGAGATCCATGAAAAGACTAAGCTTATTTCCACTGGAAACCATTGAAGTATCTCATATAACATTGAATGACAGACAAATAGAACACAGTACTATGCAGTAGATATGTAAAGAAAAACAAAAAAGAAAACAGTAAGTCTAAACAAGCAGTATATACAAAGAAGGGGCAGGGGAGGGTAGGGTTGGGCTAGGTTCATTTTTTTTTTACCAGTTGCGAACGGCTGCTGCCTGTAAGTGGTTTTTCAGGGCAATTTTAAAGGATGCTAGTGATCCACACTCCTTTATGGCCTTCGGTAAGGCTTTCCACATTTTGGTGGTATAGCAGAAAAACGAGTTTGACCCTTTGTTGGTTTTTACTCTGGGTTGGAAGTGATCTGTGGCGCTGCCTCTGGTGTTATAATTATGGACATCCTTAATGTTTATAAAGTATTTTGACAGGTACTTGGGTATCATAGTGGTGTAGTGTATCTTGTACACCAGGCCCATTGCAAGTTGCTGTACTCTGTCATCTACTCTGAGCCACCCCACTCTTAATTGGTGAGCACACACCCGGTGCGCATTTCCGAACGCACCCATACTGTAGAAAGATAGACACCTCCTCCGGCTCTGGGGCTTTGATAAATAAGGATTGGCATTTTTTTACGGAATTCTTCCGCTTACGTCACCAAAACGGAAGTTCGGTATTGGCCAATTAAGGCCGGGACTCCTTTTTTTCCCCAGAGAACTTGCTTTGGCAATGTAAATGTTTGTTTTCTCATGTTGCCAATAAATATCCTTTGAAATGAATTGAAGTCCCGGAAAAGATGTGCTGTGATTGGCCAGTAGTCACTTTGAGTGGCAGCGTGCCTTCCGCACTTCTGCGGAAAAAAAAAAGCGCCAACGCTTTTTTACCAGTCGCTCCAATGAACTGCATCAGCGGAAGAGGTATCTAGCTTTTTATATCTACAGTAAAGAAATAGCAGACTATATGCTCACAGCGTGGCACTCGGTGCCGCAATGTGAGCTTGTATATGGTAATGCATGATAATGGTTAAACGTAATTATGCCTAATAATGCGTTCCCGGCTTTATGCGTTAAAAGCACAACGACACTTTAGTTGTCGTTATGGGCAGTGGTGGAAAAAGTGCTCAATTTTTTTACTTGAGTAAAAGTATCAATACTGCAATGTAGAAATACTCCGCTACAAGTAAAAGTCCAGAATTCAAACTTTATTAAAAGTACGAAAGTATTGGCATCAAAATGTACTTAAGGTACCAAAAGTAGAAGTACAAAATGTTTGAAAATAGCAGATCTACAAGCTCACAACTTGCTGTGAGCTTGTAGATGTGAGCTTGTAGGGGGCCAAGGTATAGAATATGGCTAAAGTGCATTAATGTATGTTTTATAATATAATCATTTATATCTGCAAAGTAACTAGTAACTAAAGTTTTCAAATAAATGTAGCGGATCGAGTAAAAGTACAATATTTGGATCCGAGATGTAGTGGAGTATAAGTAAAAAGTACTGGAAATATTCCTGTAAAGTACAAATACATCAAAACTGTACTGAAGTACAGTACTTAAGTAAATGTACTTAGTTACTTTACACCACTGGGTTTGGGTTGGGTATGGTTACCATGGTAACTCCAACTTTTAGTCAGATATCTTCAGTGGATTGATTATAAATAGACGTGCCAAAGATAGCCCTCCTCATTGACTTACATTGCACTCCTCTCAAAGTCACTTACACAGCACACCCATGAAACACCGACAGAGAGGATCCTCCTGACAAAGTTTAAAATGTTTTACTTAATGTGACTTTCCTGTTCTACCCCGGATTTGAACCCTGGTCCCCTGCAAGTGCTGACATTTTTCTTTTACCTAATAGTAGGGATGGGACGATAAGCCATATTATCATTTATCGTGATAAAAAACACTTGCGATAATCGTATTGTGGAGATTTAATTTGTTGTGATATCGTCCTCCGTCATGCACTGGGATCAATTCACCTTAAATTTGCTGAGCTGCATATCCGGTACCACTTAAACCCTCCATAATTGTTAAAAGGTACTTCCTAATATATGTACTTGATACAGTCTTTTTTTTCACTATCAAGTTGCCAAAAAAATAGACGATCTACAAGCTCACAACACGTCGCGATGCTTGTAGATCTGCTGTTTTTTTGGCAAATGTTCCGCCTCGGGATAAAGGATTTTGATTATCGCGATAATATCGTAAATCGCGATTTCTTTTGTCACAATAATCGCAATATGAAATGTTCATATCGTCCCATCCCTACCTAATAGACCCTGTCTGCTTGCTCAAAATTGAATTAATTTCTGTGAAACCAGAAACCAGATTGTGTCAAAGGTTTTGTCCAACCTACACACAGGATCTAGATAGAAATCACGGTGGCGCAGTCGGTCGCCTCAGAGCTAGAAGGTCCTGGGTTCGATTCCCGCCGGTGGACGCTGTGGGCGTGTTCTCTCCTCCGCATCATCAGTGCCCACACCCTAGGTGGGGTTGGCGAAAGGGCCTTTCTGTGTGGAGTTTGCATGTTCTCCCCGTGTCTCCTAGGGTTGATACCCTCACAAAAACATGCAGTAATCCTGGTCTCTATACTGCCTCCCCCTGGCCAGCCGGGGCGCCTGATGGAGGGGAAAGGAACTGGTTGGAATAACATGTTCCTTCCATGCGCTGCGTCCAACCGGGGAAGCTCCCCCCCTGTAAGGTGATAAGAAGCGGCATGCTCACTCCTCATGCACTGAAGGAAGCATGAGCTCTGTTCAGGGCCCTCCCCAGGTTGGCAGAGGGAGAGCAGAGCCCAGCATTACAGCTTAGGCAATTGGCACCGGGTGAAAAATGGGTTACAAAATCGTGGGATACAAATTGTAGAAAAAAATAAAAAAGTCCCAATAGAGGGAGACCATATAAAACCACTGCACTTGTATAAGCTGTAGACACATTTCCAGACAACGTCGCACTGATAAGAACCAGTATATGCGCGTGCAGGTCGGAGGCAAAAGAAACCGACCGCTCATAAGATGCATTGTAAAAGTGGCCACAGCCTAGACATGCATCCCATCAAGCTTTCAGATGCTGTTTTTTCTCCCATAATCCATTGTGGAGGACGAATTCTCAAAATGAGCCTATGTTATTTAGTCTGGAGTTGTACTTTAAGACCTAGGCTACTCAAAAACAGCATTTCAGAGCAGGAGAGCACAGAATGGATTCTGTGTTATCGTCAGCGTTCATCTAGTCTAGTGCACTCAACCTTTTTTCATGTCAAAAATTGTAGTGCCAGGGAAAATGTTTTGTGCCAGGGAAGATTTAACTTCTAAAATTATCATGATCTTTCTATAAAAAAAGAAAGAAAGCTGATTTGTGCCGTGCTGTGAACTTCTACATATGCTATTTCTTGAATAGCCAACGTACTGTAAGAATGGATAAAGCGGTGAAAATGATTGTGATGCATCAACACATTTTGAACGTTGAGAACCGCTGTTCCAGTGCACACTAAGGCCCCGTTTACACGAGAAAACCACAAAATGAAATGTCAGACATGCCTTCCGTTCAAACGAGAAGAGCATTTTCGGGGGTTGGAAATGCAAAAAGGAAAACCTCTTCCCAGGGTGAAAGTCTTTGAAACGATCCTCCTTGCGTTTCCATCTAAACGCGCGAGAATACAGGGAATCCGCAAAATGTGTGATGGCTTTAGATGCTGCAAAGGACAGCAGTGGAGCCTGTACACTGTCATGGTGATTAGGTACACAAATGCTGTGTGCGCGACATTTTTCCGTTTTCTCTAGAGACCGTTGTTGTCTAAACGTGGCCTAAAGCTGGCCTTACATTAGCAGATAATCGGGCGATACGAAATCGGGTAGCATCAAACACTACAGGATAATTGTTTAAGATTCTCTTAACAGGTAATCTAAACGCACTCACACTAGCCGATTTAAAACGACACTACAGGATTCTATCCAGATTGAGTCGGGCTGAACACAGCAATAATAAACAATATAAGGAATACAAAATACACACGCATGCACACAAACACATTAATGATATCGCACAACAGGGGGAAAAAAAAAACACTTCAATACTGTATGTGTGTCTCATTTTGATGATAATATGAGTTCACTTTTACATGTTTCATGTCTATCCATGGATCTGTTCAACTCTCTGACTTTTCCCCTCTCTCTCCACTGCTAAAATAGTCAACTCTAGCCTACTCTGCTGCTGCGCTTTGCTATATATGATTACTCGTATGACTGTAGCGCACAGAAAATTTAGATCTCCAAGACCACAGCGTGTCCTGCCGCGCCACGTTGTAGGGCTTGTAGATCAGGGTTCTGTAGGAAACGGCTGTGTAGGCTACTTTGACTTGCAAGAGGAAAGCGGGACCTGTGCAGTTCCCAGTATGTGACTGGTAGCGTTTCTGCTGTTTCTGGTTGATATTAAACGAGAGAGAGATAGAGAGAGAGAGAGGGGGGGAGAGATGGAGAGAAAGAGAGATCCGTCCCTCAGATACTATGGTCAGACTCAGATCAGCGGCTGTCGCCACCAACAGTCCCTGTGTCTTGCTGTCATTGGCTGTCATTCTCTCGGTCTCCCGCTGCTGTTCCATATACCAAAAGCGATCCAGAAAAATATCAACATTTTTGAAAAGAGTCGGGCTGTCCCCTATCGTCCTGCGAGCCTCTTGGCTGAGCTCAGATTGGATCTGTGAACCCTCACACTAGACCGGGGGTCAGCAACCCGTGGCTCTAGAGCTGCATGCGGCTCTTTAGCGCCACCCTAGTGGCTCCCTGGAGCTTTTTAAAAAATGTATGAAAAAGAAAAAAAGATGGGGGGAAAAAAATATTTTTTGTTTTAACGATTTTTTTATCGTCACTGTTGGGCAGAAACCTTGTATCTCCAAGTTTCAAATTTGTATGTTTTTTTTTTGCAAAGTAAAGCCCTGCTTCCTCATACAAGACTGACGCACAAAACGCCTCGCGGTGCGAGGCGTTGTGTGCTTGTAGATCTGCTGTTTTCACTAGTTTAGTTCATTTTTTAAATGATAAATACAAAACGAAGTTTTGTACATACAAGGTTTCCACCCGACAACAACGATTTATAAGGCTTTTATAATTTTTTGCGGCTCCAGACATATTTGTTTTGGGGTTTTTTGGTCCAATATGGCTCTTTCAACATTTTGGGTTGCCGACCCCTGCGACTAGACAAAATTTATGCCCGACAATCAGGCCTGTGTCAGACACAGTCCCCCCGATGCTCAGGAGGGTCATTAAATGCCCAATTATCCGCTAGTGTGCGGCTACCTTAACTCAATAAGAGCCTGTGAAGTTGGTGTTTTTTTTTGGCAGAGGAAATTGATTGTTGAGTGCCAAAGGGGTCAAGGCCACGGGTCACGTCGCCGCAATCTCCGCCCTGGCCTCGGCCCTGACCCAACACGCTCGTTTATGTGTTCATTAACTCCATGAGCTATTAAGGTCTGTGTGCTGACAAGATAGCCACTTTGGGTCGTGTCACACAAAGAAGTTAACGGCCACGGATGATTACTCGCTCATTATATGGGCAAACTGTGGCGGTGCGGGAATTCACCGGGACAGCAGTTCTCAAATGTTTTCATATCAAGGATCCGCAAATTAATGTTTTTGACTGTGGATGCCCGACTGAAAATATTCGGTGCCAGGGACCCCTCATAGAAGATCTGTATCGTTAAAATGTTTCAAAAAAGATTCAACATTCAGCAATTTTCTTTTTCTTTTTTTTTTCTTTTTCTTTTTAAATACCAGATCCACAAAGTCGCAATTGTGGCGCCTTGAGCTTGCAGATCGGCTGCATCCTTTGGGAAATTGACTATTTAATTCACATCTATATAATGTTTTATAAAATGTATTATTCTAATCCAGTGTTTCTCAACCACTGTGCCTGGGGACCTTTGGTGTGCCCCTGAGAAGGGTAAAGTGTGCCTCTTGAAACCGCTTGAAAGCCAGTATTGTATTTATCATTTTAAAAATCATTTAAACTAGTGAAAACAGCCGATCTACAAGCACACAACGCCTCGCGGTGCGAGGCGTTGTGTGCTTTTAGATCTGCTGTTTTCACTACTGTTGTGCGACAGCCTTGTATGATGAAGCAGGGCTTTACTTTGCGAAGAAACATACAAATTTGAAACTTGGAAATACAAGGTTTCTTCCAGAGAGTGACGATATTTACACCCCCGTAGTATGTTGGTGTGCCCATGGATTCTTGGGACATGAAAAGTGTGCCTATTGCAGAAAAAAGGTTGAGAAACACTGATCTAATCAACTGTTGCACCCGTACTACAGTATGTTATAGGCAAATAATAGTGAATGTTAAACATTTCATTGCAGACAACACCTACGTGTCCAACTCTGAAAATGATGACGAGGTTCTAATCACCACGGATCCAATTCCAATTATTTTCCATCGCATTGCAGCAGGTAAGTACAGTAAGTGCCTGATTGCTGGCAATCTCCGGTACTGTACCCATGCTGTACCCTATTAACAATAAATGTTCATAATAGTTTGACATTAGTTCTGGCATTCTCATCATTAGGATGGACCTTATAGTCAGGGAATATTATCAGAATACCTGTCAAAGCTGGGAATAAATATAAAAAAAATTGCATCACATTCAACGCATCACCCTCAATAAATGGCAGAAGACATACAATATACAACACTCTATAATCTCGACAGTGCTTGCATAATAGTGCAGGACAAGCGGAAAGGGAAGTCAGATACTGTACTGAACTGTTGTTTTTCCGAGCAATTAGTCTATTGAACAAGCCGGCCCGGGCGGCCATCGCGTGTCTCATTATGCGTCTTCATCGCTCGCTAAGAGTTGTTGGGACCGTTGCTGCTGATAAATTGCGTTTGTGTGTAAACTGTGCCATAGCTCAAGGGCTCCCACACTTCTTTTCAGGTCGCGAACCCCCCAAAATAATCATATTTGAAGTGGGGACCCCCCACCCCACCCTGACAAGGGCTTTGTAGGCATTACATGGAGTTTGACTCTGTTCCACAGAAAAATATGTGAATATAGCCAAATTGCAACGCCTCGCGCGTTGTGAGCTTGTTCATTGGCTGTTTTCTAAATGTTTGCCTCTTTCTTATATTTAACAATTTGTCTTAACTGGAAGCGACGTTGGAGGGCTGGTCTGAGGACGACCTAGAGATAGAGATTACATTCAAATGTGCAGGTATCCTGTATACTATACACCTATACTGCAAATGGTAAATGGTGCATTTATATACTGCAGTGCCTTTATCCAAGGCACGTTACAATGATCTTTCATTACACATTCACACACCAAGGCAGTGCTGGAAAAAGTAAAAAGTAAACGTATCAGTACTGCATTGTAGAAATACAAGTAGTAGAAGTTCAGAATTCAAAATTGACTTGAGTAAAAGTACAAAAGTATTGGAATCAAATTGTACTTAAAGGAGTAGTTCACCCCCAAAATGACTTTTTTTCTATTGATTAGTCATGCCATGGAGACTAGAGTTCAATACTTTTTTTTGTTTTTTTCACAAAAATGTGATAACAATAAATTTACCCCCATTCATTTCCGGATGGTGACCCGTTTCGAAACGGGTCACCATCCGGAATCAATGGGGGTAAACTTTTTGTCTTAGGAATGTGACAAAAACCAAAAAATATTATTGAACTCTACTCTCCATGGCATGACTAATCAATAGAAAAAAGTCATTTTGGGGGTGAACTACTCCTTTAAAGTACTAAAAGTAAAAGTACACAATGTTTGAAAATAGCAGATCTACAAGCTCACATGCGACGCATTGAGGGACACAGCACTGCCCCAATAAATCTGCTTGGCACCGGACTACAAAATGATGTCATGGCTTAAGAAGACCATAGGACAGGGTTCCCCAATAGGCGGCCCGCGGGCTACTGTCTGGCCCACACCAACCCCAGTAATAATGGTGGTATAAGAGCAGCAACAACACTAGTATATTGTCGTTGTCGGGTGGAAATCTTGTATCTCCAACTTTGTACGCTCTTTCCCAAATCATACAAGGCTGTCGCACAAAAGTAGTGAAAACAGCAGATTTACATGCACACAATGCCTTCGCGGTGCGAGGCGTTGTGTGCTTGTAGATCGGCTGTTTTCACTAGTTTAAATAATTTTTAAAATGATAAATGCAAAACGAACGGTTTTGGACGTACAAGATTTTCACCCGACAACGAAGATAATCTGAACTGTCACTGGAGTAGCGAGAACGCCGCCACCGCCCCCTGCAATGCTGTGGCCCTCGGCTTGATACCCTAGAGTCAGTATCTTGCTCAAGGACACTTTTGAACCAGTAACTCTGGAGTGATGGAACTAGCGGCTGCTCTACCTCCCGAGCCACTGTCACCGCCTGTATGTTGGTCTGTTATGTTGTTAAATTACAGTAAAATAACTACAAATGCAAAATTTTACAAAATGTCTCTTTAACAAAGCATTATAATTATATTCTCCACACTTGTATCTCCCCATCTTGACGAAATGGTATATTTCCAGGTTCCGCAGGTCAGCTGCACAGGTGCAATGCATTATTGTCAATTGTGGCACGTTTACTAACATGCTAAGTTTAGCTGCACTTGAAAAACCATTCCAGGCTGCCATATCCAGCCCAAGAAACCGTAGAAACCTGTGTAAAAAACTGACATTGTTTACAGACATTGTGAAAATAGCCGATCTACATGCTCACAACGCCTCGCGCTGCGAGGCGTTGTGAGCATGTAGATCTGCAACAGGTTCTCACCCCTATTGCGTCATACAACCGACGCGATCTTAAATACCGAATGCTTCTCACCATAGACGCGGACGGATTGCCTAATGTCTCAAGGGTTAGACGCATTGGGTGGTCTAAGAAGAAAGAAAAAAAAGTAGTTCCTGATGCGGGATTCGATACGCTCTGAAGGCTTCTTGGTTTACCAGCCACCCGTCGCTACCGTTCACGCCACTATAAACGACGGAGCGGCGCCGTCTCAGGCGGCGATGACCCCCGTGAGTCGCCACCGAGGCGAGCGATAGCGAGCCGAGTTGCCGCGACGAGCGGTGGGAACGCCGCATGAGCCGACTCAGCCGCGTTACCGAATTACGTGCCGTTATGGACAGAATAGTAAATCTTGACCAGGGGACTGCTTCCGCCTCCGAATGTGGCTCAAAGAAGGGACTACGTTATCATTTCACGTTTTGTCAAAGATAAAAGCACAAAAAAAAAGGTACTTCCCAGTCACTCTCGTTAGCTCAGTCGGTAGAGCATGGAGATACAAATCCAGAGACCGGGGTTCGATTCCCCGTGACGGCCGTCAGTGAAAAATCTTCCAGTAAACACATGTCGGCGCATGCGTACTAAGACTCTGTCTCGTCCAAAAACTCTCCGTCTCCGTCGCACCCTAGACGCAATAGTCACTCCCAAAACTTCACAGGGGTGAAGCAAAGGAAAGAAAGACACGGCGTTGGGAGGGTGAAGCAAAGGGAGTGAGAATGGGTTGAGATCTGCTATTTTCACAATAGAACCGTGTTATCCAAAATGTAATGCCTATTTTCCATGAGGACTCCCATCTTTGCCATACCCTAGCTTTTGCTGAACTGACGCAACTGCATTACCAAAAATAATGTGTGGACCCCACCCCCAAATTGTTGTGAAATAGAACATGTTTCTACTTAAACTGAACAGAGCTGCCTTGGAAGTTCACCGTTTTGACTCCTACAACAAAGTAAATTGAACTTAGAACTAGGGCTGTCACGATTATGACACTTTACATGACGATTTTGTCACTCAAATAATTGCGATTAATGATTTAATTGTGTTTTTGTCGTTGTTAATTACATTTCTTTTTGGGTTTAGGCTTTGAAGTTGCACATGGTAGACACGTAACCTAAATATGCAAAGAAAGTACTGACATATTTGACAACTTTATACTTAAAAAAAACAACATGGATAGTGGAAATAGCCGATCTACAAGCTCACAACGCAACGGTCTTGTATGATGAAGCAGGGCAAAAGACGTACACATTTGAAACTTGGAGATACAACGTTTCTGCCCGACAGTGACGATATTTTAGTGATTATGTTGCGAGGAAAATGTTGAGATAATAGCCATTTTGGTTAGAACTGACTGAAAATAACTTTTTTCAAGTGTCCAAATAAATCCCAAATATTATCAAATGATCTCGCACCCTTGGACTGCCGTCGCGTCACCCACTTTGAAAATCCCTGGTGTAAGCAACTAAACCCTCCCCAAAGAGCACCTGTATGAACCCAGTAAACCCACCTGAGGCACATTCTACAAATAACTTCTAAATCAGTTAGTTCAGACACTTTCAAGTTTGTCTTTTTCTTCAAAAAATGATAAAAAGCTTGTAGAGCCGCTACTTTTGAACAGCTAACGTGGAAATCTAAAATGACAGAGTTGATAAAGTTCATGAATAATTGTAGCAGGAGACGGTTTTAGTTGAGCGGAAAGGATGAGTTTGTAACAGCTCTTTATACAGCCCTGACAGTCTGAGAACAGAGCAGGTAATGAGGAGAATGGTTTGGTGTAGATAGGCCATTCTCTCACCGTGTGAATAAATATCGCTGTTTAGTCTTTTGTCTCCGGTTTCTCTAATTGGCCGCGTGTGTGTGTGTGTGTGTGTGTGTGTGTGTGTGTGTGTGTGTGTGTGTGTGTGTGTATGTGCGTGTGCGTGTGTGTGTGTGAGTGAAATGCAAAGTGAGAATAACAGCGCTGACACCAAACTGCTCTGAACGGATTTGTCTCCTCGTTATTTCTCTCCCGACAGAGATCAAGCTGAGCAATGATGCAACCAGCGGCCTGTCCATCAAGACCAAACTTCACATAGAGAAGAACCAGGTAGGATGGCATCCGTTACTCTACCGCAGGGGGTTCTCAAAGTGGGTGCCGTGGGCACCCTAGGGTGCCGTGGCGCAGGTCCAGGGGTGCCACGGAATGCTTTGATAGCATTTGGAATTGGGGATGGGACGATATGAAAATGTCATATCACGATTATTGTGACAAAATGAATCACAATTTAAGATCTTATCGCAATAATTAAAATCCATTATCCTAGGGCGGAACATTTGCCAAAAGAAATTGCAGATCTACAAGCTCACAACACGTTGCAACGTGACGCGTTGTGAGCTTGCAGATCTGCAATTTTTTTGGCAAAGACATTTGATAGAGAGTGAAAAAAAAAGACTATCAAGTCATTTACCAATTATAGAGGGTTTAAGTGGTACCGGATATGCAGCTTGGCAAATAAAAGGTGAATTGATCCCAGTGCATGACAGAGGACGATGTCACAATAAATTAAATCTCCACTATACGATTATCGTGAGTGTGTTTTATCACGATAAATAATATCGTCCCATCCCTATTTGGAATTCATCAATATCACTTCACTATGCTTGGTAAAACAGACCTGATTTCCACTATACTTGATGGGTTCTTTTTCAGCCAACTCTCTTCACCAAAAAAAGATCTACGAAGCAGATCTACAAGCTCACAACATGTCACGTTGTGAGGCGTTGTGTGCTTGTAGATCGGCTATTTTTGGTGAACCTTCTTCCCCCCAGAATAGGTATGCTGGGGTTAAAATGGTCTAAACGCCAAGTGTAAAGTTATTTTCAGTCAGATCTGATGGAAACGGATATTTCTCTGTGACATAGCCTCCCGTAGATGTAAAAGTCGCGACCGAGTATTTCCCGGTGAGTTTAAGGCAGCGCAACGGTGGGGGCTTGGGAGTGTGGGGAACACGCACCACTGACTATTGCTGATGATGGAGAGGTTATATAGCTTGAGAGGCACTCTTGCCGATTTAGTAAGAGACTCGTCGCCAATTGCAAGATATTTAAAAGTTATTTGGGGCCATGATTATATCCTTTTCTTCCCTCAACTAGACTAAGAATTTATATTGTCTGTCTGTGTTATTGTTTACAACCACAATTATTCACGTGTGGCAAGATCGCGGTTCACTAGTTTTTAGTAGCCTATAATAGTGTAGGCTTAGAAGCCTTTTCCGAAGTTAATTTAATGTTTTCCATTTAATGATTTCCTTTCTCCTCATCTAATCTTGCGCTAATGCACGCAACTGTTTTTGCCATGTTTTAAGGCCGTGTAGGCTTTTCAGAAGTTAATTTAATGTTCTCAATTTAATGGTTTCCTTCATCGTCATCTTCCGCTAATGCACGCAACTGTTTTCGCCAGGTTTAAGGTCTTATTTTAGTTGTTTCTTTCTCATAAGCTCGCAACCCTCCTTGCCCATCGGCCCCCACCGTTGCGCTGCCTTAAACTCACCGGGAAATACTCGGTCGCGTAAAAGTCGTTGGCTACAATTGCTAGTTATAGTGGGTAGTACTCGACACCAGAATATGTATTAGAATATTAAGACCAGAGGACCAGATACATAAAAGTTAACAGTTCTATTTATTAACTGGCAGCAATGGCATGGCATGGCAACATATGTGACCGAACACGGCTGATGGCTAGTCATTGACATTTTTTTTTCATTTGAAAGCTGGGAATCATAGCTACAAAATGATATATTGGTTGTAGAGATTGACCCAACAGTTTTGAAGATATGGCTTATAGAATGATGCCATGCTGAAATACTACTTTTGAGATATTCAAGTAAATACATTTCTAACCTGCAATGACCTGACTCCGCCACATGGGGAAGTAGAGAGCACAATTCAATTCAAAGAAGCTTTATTGGCATGAGAACACAAACGTTTACATACATGCTAACTTGGAGAACTTGGCTATTTGTACTTTACTTTAGTAAATCCAATTTCCAATATTTTAACTTCTACTCCATTAGGCCAACATTTTAAATTACTTAAATGGCCACTTCACCTCTGGGACAACCCTATCTTATTTTATTGTTGTTTGGGACATGATCAGCACAATCCTGTGTTATTTTTTGTGTTCAATCTGTGTTTTTAGATATTTTAGTATTTCAGCATGACTAGTGATGCATTCTGCATCATCAGTGATGCGTTTTGCATCATATGATGCAAAACGCATCACTAGTACACGCTGAAATACTAAAATATCTCAAAAAGCAGATTGAACACAAACAATAACTCAGGATTGTGTTGATCGTGTCCCAAACAACAATAAAATAAGATCGGGTTGTCCCAGAGGTGAAGTGGCCCTTTAAGTAAATGAGAAAAGGAAAGTATTTCTTCCTATAGTGGCACAAAGTTCTATAGGGGCACCCATTTTCGTCTAGTCCAGGTTGCTCTACGGCAGGGATACTCAAACTTCTGAACCGGTGGGCCACATTACAAAAATGACAAGGGGCAGCGGGCCGGTAAAATCTCGCTCTTTCGAACGAACATCATTTCGACCGGAGGGTTAGCGACTCACCCCACGGAGGTTAAGGTTAGGATAAGGGTTAGAGTTGGGTGTCGAAAAGATGAGATGTAGAAACAGCGAAGCTATCCCCCGCGGGCCAGTTGATACAATGACATTACTTGATAACCTATGTATTCTGCCATTGATATTCTGTCAATGGCAGAATTTGTAATCAAAGTAATTTGATACATTTTCTCTCTTTTTAATAATTCTGTGAAATTAGCATATTCCACAAAAACACCAAAACAAATTAATGTATGTTTGTCTGCTATTTGTCTGGGTTGATATCTGTCTGCCTGCTATCGAGTTGGATAACATTAAAGATAGCTGAGCACAACTCTCTTTCAATTGCTTCACAATGCTATTTATGATGTTGCCACATTCAACACAAATGGCTTTTTACAGAAAATAAACTAAATAATTTAACTAAAATAAACAGGAAAATAAAATAAAATCAAACAATCTAGTTAAAATAGATTACCCAGACTGTTAAGCTACCAAATGGCTTATGATGCAGTTGTTAAGTAGAGCTACAGTACGTCTCTTCATTTGCATTAGGCCTACAATAACATTTTGGGTATGCTAATAAGTTGGGCAGAGGCAGAGCCACTGGTAAAAAAAAAAGAGAGAGAAAAAAAAAACTGCGAAAATCGGCGATTTCTATGGCCGCTTTCAAGATGTTTTGGCCATTATCTTGGGAACGCATGGTCCAATCTGCTCAGTTTAAAGCTTGTTGGATGAGCAACTTTGAGGAAATTAAGGTGGTGGGCCAGTCAAAATTGTGCCGGCCCGCGGGCCGAAGTTTGAGTATCACTGCTCTACGGGAATGCACGTCTAGATACGTGCGCACGTCTAGATACGTGCGCAACAACATAACTCGTGCCCTATTGAAATTGGTCAGCTAACTGTTAGCTAACTTAGCTAAGTGCTTTATGTAACATGGTTTCAGTGTTTGTGTAACTTCAGTCAGAAGGATAATCTGATTCTGACCTGATAATAAACCACAATCTACAGGCTTAACCGCCTCGCGTTGTGAGCTTGTAGAAGAGCAACAATAGAGTTGGGTTGTGTTTTGTTCCATGTGTATACGGTGCCTACGTTAGCCTGCAGCTAGCGCTTAGCTAGCGTTAGCGTTAGCCGTTAGCCACTAATAGACAGTCATCCAGAATAGTCTAATAAGTCAACTTTCCGACGGCGAGGGAACGATTGCATTCCATGTGTCCTTCTGATGGATTTTTTCCCCTGGCTGTCATTCCTGTCAATGTTTTATTGTCCAAAAAAACGCTCTGAACATTAAAACTAGATATTTTACGATGACACTGCTCTATTCAATGCTAAGCTAACTCAACGACAAAGGATGCACTGTTTGTGGAAGTCAAACACATAGGTCACGAGTCGAAGCCAATCAGACGCCTCCAGGCAGGAAACGGATCCCTTTTTCCAAAACTCGAGAAGAAGAACAGCGGAATAATAATTAAATAAATAATAGATTAAATCATTATAACAACGTAACGTGGTTCATTTGTTACATACGTGGCATTAAATGAACAAGATACATACTGTGGTTTGCATCGCTAAGTAATGGAGTCTCGATATTACCGCATTTGGCTACAAATGGCTAACAAAGGTTGGTGAAAACTAGCATGTTAGCTGTATTCCGGGAGGACCAACATAATAATGTCCCGTTCTTTCACATTAACTCTCCTACTGCCAGATTATTTATTTATTTATTGGGTCTGGCGCCATCAAAAAGCGGCTTACCTTTGCGACGTTATAGTAGATAGACAGACAGACATTTATTTATTTTTTATTTTTTTTTTTGGTTGTGCAATAGTGCACTTTGGTCTGCCAGGCAGCAGAGGGCGGCGTCATGCGAGAATGAATGTGAATTGTCCTGCTATGTGTTGCCGTACATTCAGAGCAGTCACTGGCTACAGAGCCTCCGGGCCAGAGGAAATCAACAAGGAAGTGAATTGTTCTCCGTTGATCTAACGCATAATGGATTTTTTACACCATCACAGCGGAAAATGTGTTTACAGTAAACGGCCGCGCGACCCCTCATCAGCTTACAGTCATCAGACGAACGAACCGAACGAGCGCCGTATTGGCATCGAGGTTCTGTAAAAAATGGGGCGAGCGTTATCGTTCAAAGCGTGGGGAGAGTTAATTAAAAAAAGTCTTATTTACATGCAGAGTAGAGGATGACACGGGAGTGGATTTTCACTCCTGTCCCGTCCCACTCCTGCAGAAAAAATCCTGTCCCATCCCAATCCTGGGCCACTCCCGTTCATGTCTAATTTTATAATGTTCGCAGTTCACAGACCTCACTTTCCTGTGCAATTTATTTCTGCGATTTGATGAACTGGTCTGGGATGATTCCCGCTCCTGCCCACTCCTGTTGATTTTCATTCCTGTCCCGTCCCGATCCTGGCATCTATACTATAATTTTGCGAATGTCTGTCTGAGTGTCTGTCTGAGTGAGTGTCTGAGTGAGTGTCTGTCACAGCGTTTCTCCTCAGTGGCTGGAGCAATTGATCTGAAATCGCATCACCATTAGCATATGAACACACCTGACATAACTGTGAAGCCCGTTTGTCACTTTCACAAATCGTATGCTGTATATTAGCATTTTTATGCTGTATCTATATCTATTCTGCATCTAGCTTGAGGCTCATCTATTCTGCATCTAGCATGAGGCAACATGTTTAACCAGCTCTCTCTGTGTGTGTGTGTGTGTGTGTGTGTGTGTGTGTGTGTGTGTGTGTGTGTGTGTGTGTGTGTGTGTGTGTGCAGGCAGGCGGTTGTGTGCGTGGGCGGGTGGGCGGGCGGGCTGGGGGGGGGGGGGGGGGGGGGTAGCCATTAAACGAAACGGGTATTTCTTACATCGATGCTCCTACATATTATCATGCAAGCACCAGTTAAAGTTACTTTCCATCCCTCATATACTGTATGCACAGTGCACATCCCATAACCCACACACTGCACATCATTTTGGAGCTCATATCTTTGAACGGGTAAGGGCTACAAATTTGACTCCTGTCCTGCGGGAATCCCACGGGACCCAAGGGAATTCCTGTCAAATGTCATCCTCTAATGCAGAGTTAAGCTCTGGCGTTGAAGTGAAATGTAGCCTAGATATTTTGAGATGCTGTTGTGGCGTTATTACATTTTAGAGAAAAAAACAAAACAAAACGTCATAATAGCTCCAGTGAATAATGGAGCCTCCCGAAATGACTGCCCCCGTGCTACGCTGGGTCACATTATGGACATGGTGATGTGGCATGGTACTGAAGATGATGATTTTAAGCTATGGAAGTAAAGAAACAAACAATCAGTAGATCTACAAGCTCACAGTGCTGCACCTAGTGCTGCACCTAGTGCCGCACTGCGAGCTTGTAGATCTGCTATTTTTTGAACATTTGTGCAAGTCTTTGAATATTTCAAATCCTTCTGAGGTTTTTTGAAAAACCTATGTTTCTAATGTCAGTGGTGCTCAAACCTTTTCATGTGATGGACCCCCAAAATGATATGTATTTGGCCACAGACCCCCATCTCAAAATATTTAGTTCCAGGGACCCTCCAGAAGCAAAATTTGCTGAAAAAGAAATCGCTTAAAGAATACATATATTCAAAGATTTGCACACATTTCCACGACTTTTCAAAAATAGCAGATCTCGCAGCGCGGCACTCGGTGCCGCGCTGTGAGCTTGTAGATCTGCTATTTTTCAATAGCTAAAGTAATAATGAAGCGCCCCCCCTTTGGTCTTTGGCTCAGGTTACAGAGGGGACCTGAGCCAAAGACGTTTGAGAACCACTGACTCTACCGCATGTCCAGGCCGCCTGACAATTATCTGCGGAAAGGTGTTGTCGGACAGAAGCCACTTATCGCGTGTCACGCAAAAGCAGAAAAAAATAGCAAAAACATAATATATATCAGATCTATTTTTGTTATCTCAGAACTTTTGTGAAAGTTAAAGTGGTTAAGAAAAGCTTGTGACTAAATATAATAACTACATTGGATCCTTTGGAAAACAGGTTATTTTTCTTTTCCATTTCCTTAAAAGTAAGTGCCTTTGACATGCAAGGTTTCCATGTGACGGTGATGATGATTATGTCAAGGCTAGGGCTAGCCTAGTTGTTATAGGCGCTGTTCTAGTTCTGCTATACACAAACCTTTTCATGTCCAGGACCCCTAAATGATGTGTTTGACCATGGCCTTGTGCCCACAAGAGAGGCTTGTTCAAAATGATTCAAAGATTTTAACAAGGTCACAATCTCGTGAAAGAATACTACCGCATTGATGCCTAAGTTATGGCCCATAGAAAACAGGCCGTTTTGATGAGAAAAGAATCCAAGATAGACCTGTATCAGTTTTTCCGCAGCAAAGATTCTGTATTGGTATTCACCTTTGCTGCTTGGTGCGTTGAATGATTGAACGCTCCCACAATAATGAGAAGGGGGAAAAAAACGCACATATTGGCCATTTTAACACAGGGAAGCCCAAAACGAGTGAATGCCAGCAGAACAGTATTGCAGGCCATTTTGGCACATTTTCTTAGGGCGCTACCCACATGTTTAAAGGGGAGATATAATGGACCGAAGTTACGCTTCCTAACTTGTTGTGCGTAGTTTATATACTATTTGACCAAGTGAAATGTGTTTATGTTTATACTCTCCAGAGGGCCTTGCTCTCCGGAGGGCCTGATTCCCCAGAGAGCCTGGCTCTCCAGAGGTCCTGGTGAATGTGACTCAATTGCGCAATATCGTGCAATTCAACAATATCCTTAGTGCCTACTCTTCAGCGGTGTAAAGTAACTAAGTACATTTTACTTAAATACTGTACTTAAAGGAGGACTTCACCACTTTTCAACCTATCTTCATATAATAGGTCCTTACTAATGTTCATGATAAAATATCAAAAAAATGTTTTACTCAGTCTGGGTCTCATAGGAGAGCTGTGGGTGGGTCAAATCCTTCCACCGGTGACATCATCAATGGGAAATGCAAGCTAATAGAAACTGCAGGCTTTATATTCCTAAAAAAGTTGCAATGTTAAAGTGGAAGCCATTGTTCTCGCAATAATAAAAATTGAAATATTTTTTTCAAAAATATTGTTTAAAAACGATCTGTCAAACGATGATGTCTATGCTATGTTCAGATGCACTGATAACAGACATGCACTTGTATTAGCGATGGGACAATATGAACATTTCTTATCACGATTATTGCGACAAAAGAAATCGCGATTTACGATATTCGCAATAATCGAAATCCATTATCCAGGGGCGGAACATTAATTTTGCCAAAAAAATAGCAGATCTACAAGCTCACAACGTGTCGCAACGCAACACGTTGTGAGCTTGTAGTATCAAATGCCTACTCACGGTATACCAGCAATCACATTGATTTGTCCATATATGGAGATCTCTGAGAGCAGTGAACACATTGCTGTCTCATATATTAGTGAACAGTGCCCCCCAGTGGCGACAGGGGGCGAATCAGGCTTCAACCATGTCCGTTTTGTGGAGGCTTCATGTCCGTTTTTGTCCGTTTTGTGGAGGCTTCATGTCCGTTGTGTGGAGTGTGGGCGTGGCTCTTAAAGGAATGTATATATAAGATAGACTGTTGCATCCCCTCTCAAATGAGCACTTGCCCGGTCGGGCAACCTGAAAGCAAACTCCACCTGCCCGAGAATTTTATTTACCTGCTGGGGACAGGTGTGCAAACCTTAGTGCCAATGCCTGCGTATCGTCCCATCCCTAACTTGTATTGAACTGTCCAAAAGTGCTGAAAAATGAAACAAACTGAACTGAACTGAACTGAACTGAACTGAACTGAACTGAACTGTGTGTGTGTGTGAGACAGCGAGGCTATGCAGATGACAGTGTGCTGTGTGTGTCTTCCAGGTCAATTATGCACCAGAGGAGGACTCCGAGGGAGACAATGACTCGGAGGAGTTCTACTATGGAGGCCAGGTAACACAGCGACACTGCACTTTAACGTTGACTCGGCACTTTATTGCTTTGTCACTTTTCACTATTACTGCACTACACTTTAATGTCGATTCAGCACTTTATTCCTATTAACTATTAACTATTAACAACTGCAGTACACTTTAACATTGACTATATTCCTTTATCACATTTCACTAATAACAAGTGTACTACACGTTAATGTTGAGTTTGTCGACTACTGCTTTATTTTCATGTGTACTACACTTTAACACTTTCCAAGCCACGGGGAGCCACTTAATATTAAAACCGTTTTATACCGGACATCTGAGCAAGGATGTCTCAGCCGCGCCGTAATTTACCGTACTGGGTCATTAAAAACGAAATAAATTATTTTTATCCGAAAATCGGCGAGCGTCTAACCTTCCTTAGTCACCGCTCGTCCATCGATAGCGCATGGCTCCTCTGACATGAAGCAGAAGTGACGTCAGGTCCTTTCCCTGTAATAGCTTCCCAGCTCCCCATGCACTTTCTGTTTAGACGTTAGTGCTAGCATAGCTGGAGTGCTGGGGGCTAAGCTAGCGAAAATGTTCATATCTACTCTAGAGTCATACTTGGATTATTTGAGCCGACTTTTACGTGAACGGATCGCGCACGCGAAACGCACGGGGAGAAGATGCGTCGGCCGAAACCAATGCAGATGGAGAAATTTGGCTGGTGACTGTGGTGAGAATACAACGGGGATCGCGTGATGGTTATGGGGGATGAAGACTACGTGATATAGCGCTGATGGTCTTGTAAAATGAATGCAGTTCAGATCATAATATAATAGAAATTTCACGGCTAATCTACCGACAAGCCATTCTATTTCGGCATAAATAGAATGTCGTCATACAATGAAAATCCTTTTGAATTGTTAATACAGAGATTCATTCATTGCAGAATGAATTTAAAACTGCAAATCTCAACTCTGACAGAAACCAAATGGACCTGTTTCATTTGTAGACTGTCAGAATTACATATTTGTGAGGTTCAATTTAAACCTCCCAAAAGGAACCCAGAGAGTCCCTGTTCTGTTACTCCTTTTTATTTTAGTTTTTGTTACATTGTAATAACCATAAAAACCAACATGAAAAATAAAAGATTGTGTATCGTGGTACCGCTTTGACAAATATTGTGATATTGTATTATTCCATGTCGCCCACCCCTAGTCTCCCGCCACTCCTTTCCACTGGGACAGACCGATCATCCACATGAATATAAAATGTTAAAACATGATCGGGATCTTTGGACCGCACACAATAGAGCAGGGGTTCCCAAACTTTTTTGTCTCAGGGCACCCCATAAATATTTTTTTAATCCGAGGCTCCCCTACATTATACTTTTCACTTCCAGCACCTTATATTTATAGACGGGTTTCTAGTCCACGTTACACTGATAAAACTAGATGCGTGCGCAGGGTCCGTACCAAAATTAGCCAATGAAACCAGCGCTCCCCAAAACAACAGGTTTGGGGATTGGACGGAATTGATTACATGATACAGTCAGCTGTGCATTTAGTCTCAATGTTTGTAAACAAGAAACCCGTCTATAGCATATCGTCGTTGTCGGGTGGAAACCTTGTATGTCCAAAACCATTCGTTTTGTATTTATCATCTATAAAATGTACTAAACTAGTGAAAACAGCAGATCCTAGTGAAAACAGCAGATCTACAAGCACACAGCGCCTCGCATCGCTAGTTTTGTGCGACAGAGGTTCTGCCTGACAGTAATGATATTTTAGTGATTATGTTGTGAGGAAAACATTGAGATAATAGCCATTTTGGTTAGAACTGACTGAAAATAACTGTGTACTTCAAGTTTAAAAAATATACTAAATATTTGTTCTGTTCAAGTGTCCAAATAAATTCCAAATATTATCAAATGATCTTGCGGCACCCCTGGACTGCCGTCGCGGCACCCCAGGGTGCCCCATCACCCACTTTGAAAACCCCTGCAATAGAGGGATAATAACTCTCGATCTAAACTGGGTCTTTTTTCCATCTACACCCAACCAAAACACAGACGATCTACAAGCTCACAACGTGCCACGTTGTGATATTCCCTCAGAATACGGACACTGTAGGGTTCAAGTGGTTGACATGCACAAGCAGGGGTTGGCTATTGATTCTAAACATGGGTTTCCCAGTTAATTCCCCAGCCCCTCTCGCAAAGACATCGGGCCATGCAGGCTCATGAATGAAACAGAGCGAGTGTGTAATGTGTGTGTGAGACTGATCAGTGTTGTCACAGCTCAGAGGGTGACTCATAAGCCAGTGGCAGAGGAGCAGCACTTGTAGCCATGTTGCAAACTGTGTCAGAGTAGTGGATGTTTACAGTTCTCAAAGTGGGCTCCTTGGGGGTAGCGCTGTCACAGTTATTACATAACCGTCTAATCGCCATTATTTGACATAATCGTGATTATATTTCATAATTGATCATATATTAGAAAAAAAATAGCTGAAAATAGTAGATTTACAAGCTCACAACGTGTCGCATCGTGACACGTTGTGAGCTTGTAGATCGGCTATTTCCACTATCAATGTTCTTTTTTAAAGGAGTAGTTCACCCCCAAAATGACTTTTTTTCTATTGATTACTCAAGCCATGGAGACTAGAGTTCAATAATATTTTTTGTTTTTTGTCACATTCCTAAGACAAAAATTTGATTCGAGTAAATTTTCCCCCATTGATTCCGGATGGTGACCCGTTTCGAAACGGGTCACCATCCGGAATCAATGGGGGAAAATTTATTGTTATCACATTTTTGTCTTAGGAATGTGACAAAAACCAAAAAATATTATTGAACTCTACTCTCCATTGCATGAGTAATCAATAGAAAAAAAGTCATGTTGGGGGTGAACTACTCCTTTAAGTATAATATTTAAGTATTTAAGTTGTCAAATATGTCAGTAATCTCTTTGCATATTTAGGTTATGTGTCATATCTGCCATGTGCAACTTCAAAGCCTAAAAGCCAAACAGAAAGGCAATTGTCAACGACAAAAACACAACACAATTAATCGTCATATAAAATGTCATAATCGTGACAGCCCTATGCAAAGCCCTGATCCTTAAGTGTTTCCCAGTGGTGGAAAAAGTACTCAAATGTTTTACTTAAGTAAAAGTATCAATACTGCAATGTAGAAATACTCTGTTACAAGTAAAAGTCAAAATCTACTTGAGTAAAAGTACAAAAGTATTGGTATTAAAATGTACTTCAAGTAGCAAAAGGAAAAGTACAAAATGTTTGAAAATAGCAGATCTACAAGCTCACAATGTGTCGCGATGCGACACGTTGTGAGCTTGTAGATCGGCTACTTTCAAATAGCCACGGTATAAAATAGGGCTAAAGTGGATTAATGCATGTTTTATAATAGTATAATTTATATCTGCAAATTAACTAGTAACTAAATTCTCAAATAAATGTAGTGGAGTAAAAGTTCAATATTTGGATCCGAGATGTAGTGGAGTAGAAGTAAAAATACTGAAAACTGGAAATACTCAGGTAAAGTACAAATACCTCAAAACTGTACTTAAGTACAGTACTTAAGTACATCTACAGGTACTTAGTTACTTTACAGTTTACACCACTGGTGTCTCCATTGTGGTCAAGCTATTACTTTGCAACTTTCACTAAACTTTTTCAACGTTTCACAGTGAGCTGACGTAAACACAGACAGGCACACGCACACACACACACACACACACACACACACACACACACACACACATTTACAGCCACGCAGGCTTTCGTGAATTTATAGGTAGATTATGGAAACGACATTTCGGAGACTTGCGGACATTTTTCCAATGAATCTTGTGAAGTGATAAGCAACGGCAATAAAACGTCTCAGCCCCGCTGAAGTGTGTGTGGGCAGCTATTCATGTCACATCACTGCGTCTCCCCTGTAATGACAGCATTTCTTTCTTTATTATTATTATTTCTTTGTTGGTTCGTGACAGCACTCGGTTGGTTTTGATCTAAGGATAATAAACCGCTATTTAAGCTGCCAGTGGCGCGCATCACTTCCAAACGGATTCATTTGTGATTCCTCCACACAATGCTACTATAATTATTCCATGAGCTGTTAAGAGAGACACCGTCACCTTGTCTGCCCTGGAAATGAGCCTGCTTTCCAGATATATCTGCTATAGCAAGGTGAGCTGTGGCAAAGCCTTCCATCTGAGATGCCAAATGAATGGTTTATTTCGACACTCTTTGAACGATGCACGGCGAGACGTAACTCAAAGCTTTTTTTTAATCCTGATTGAAAAGCTGTAGGCAAAAGCGTGTAGTTTATTAGTGCCTATCCTTTTTTGAATTTAGACAACAAGATAGTTATACTATGTAACACTCCGTTTGTTATTGTCATCTTTGTGCCTGAAAAGACTCCAAACTCCAAGACATCTCAGTTAGGATTCTAGGAAGCTTGAACTCTGAAGGTGCCTCGACTTGCAGGTGCTTTTGTTCTCCCCCGGTAGAAGAGGAGTTCACAGACAACCTATGAAATTAACACTTTTTTTTTAATTATTATTATTCCTTTTTTTAGAACTTTTAACAGGAACCCTGCTCATCAGTATTTCCTATTCTATTCATATATTGTTGCGATTGGGGCAAAACCTTGTCTATTTCACTATTTAAATCTTTTAATGTTTTCCGTCTCTTAACCCATTTGTAGCCGATCCCGAGAATACTCGTGAAAAATACTCGAGTATTGATTCCGGATGGTGACCCGTTTCGAAACGGGTCACCATCCGGAATCAATGGGGGTAATTTTACTGTTATCACATTTTTGTCTTAAGAATGTGACAAAAACCAAAAAATATTATTGAACTCTACTCTCCATGGCGTGACTAATCAATAGAAAAAAAGTCATTTTGGGGGTGAACTACTCCTTTAATGTCCATTTTCTCCAAAAAACACTTTTGAAGCCAAGGATGGCATTAGATTCTCGCTATAATATAACACAAGTTGAAAGGCAATGATCCTCCATTACTACACCCGTATGTGAGGATGATCACTTCCGGTGAATGACGTCATGACATCAAAAAGGAAATGTTTGCGCAATCGACTTCTGGCCTTCAAAATAAGAGACTGGCCGCGGACGGAGCAGGTGAACGGCGCGCTGGACATTTAACCCGTTCATGTCTGGAGCACAAAATGAGTTAATGGTCTACCTCGTCGTACGAGAGTGTCAAGGAAAAAAAATGGAAATGGTGAATCGATGAGCTCACGACGGGATTCAAAGCAACGTCTTGTGAGCTTGAAGATCCACCCCATTCATTCGAATGATATCAACGCACTGAATGGGAATTTGTCACATTTTTCGTGAGCTACCGAACAGGTTAATCACACCATTGATTGGGAGACAAATGACCTACCGACGGGGCTCAGTAGCTCCACCGTATAAAGTCTATTTATTGACCATGACGAGGTCGCGTGACTTAGTGCCGTTAGACCAGAATCGTAAATCTTCATTTCCCTGACTTTTGTCGACCCACTGAATGATGACAAAAACCTACTGTGATAACGAGCTACTGGTAGCTCAGCATCTCGCCTACTGCACCATTCAAAGGTCGGAAAAGACGTGACAAATTTGAAGCCGCTGGTAGATTTACTATTTTCACTATTTCTGAAACTTTACGTTACATTTTCTGAAAAGTTCACAAATGCCGCCGTAGGTTGAATGTATGTGTTTGTGTTTGCAAACTATATGATGTATTCTCTCTCTCTCTCTCTCTCTCTCTCTCTCTCTCTGCGTGTGTGCGTGTGCGTGTGTGCGTGCACGTGACAGGTGAACTACGATGGAGAGCTCCACAAACATCCTCAGCTGGAGGCCGACCTGCAGGCAGTGAGGGATCTGTACGGCCCCCATGCGGTATCTCTCAGGTACATTTTTTTTTATGACTCAATGTTTATTTAGTTTTTTATATTTATCACAATAACATGGAACAAAGTACACAGCAACCATAGAACCGACAAAAACAAAACAAAACAATACAATACAATACAATATGGTAGACAGGTTCTGATGAGGGGTTAGAAGAAGGCGGGGAGTCCCTCTTTCCAAGAATGGTATGGAGAGATTGGCAGGGTGGCTGCTTACGAGGAAATGATGTGTATGGCCAATAGGACGTGGGACATGGTTATGGCGTGAACATACTGTTATACTGTATTATGTACAGTATGTGGCTGTTACCCGGGATTGTTTGGCATTGATTTACTTTAGTTTTACTTCTCAGGTACATTTCTATCTATACGGCCCCCATGCGGTATCTCTCAGGTACATTCCTTCTCCTGCACAGTTCTTTGTCTCAGATCTAGTTTATATTTCCGGCTGATATTATCGCCGTCCTTTTTTTTTTCTTCTTTTTTTCATGGCATTCATTCACCATTAGTTTCTCGTTTTCATTTTGTTTACAATTTTTTGTTTGGAATTTCTGTTCGGTTTTAATTCATTTAGAGTAGGTAGAAACCAGGAAAAAAAATGCCTTGGACAGATTTGGTCTGGCACCGCTCAGTTGTGATTGGATATCACTCCCTCCGAAGTACAGAGGCACCAATCAGGGCCCAGTATGCAAATGTGGGGCTGGTTTATCACCAGAGGCCTGTTTTATTTAATGCCGCCCGCTTGGAAATGCAGGTTCCACACAGAGTTTCCAGACTAATATCTATGCAGTGATATTAGTCTGGCCATGCAGGCGGGGTAACTGCTAGTTTAGTTCATATTTCATTCAAGTATTATTATTGTTTATTTTTTTATTATTACTATTATTTTATTTTTTGAAAAGTTTTAGTTTAGTTATCATTGGATTCACTATTGGGCAGGGGTGGACTGGGCATCTGGCGTACCGGGCATATGCCCGGTGGGACGACTATACAAATGGGCCTAGTAGCCCAATCACAGGCTACTGTGGCCCAGGAGTCCCACCCAAACATTTAACTGCTGATACAAGCCCACAACGTGTCGCTGCCTCAATACGTTGTGGGCTTGTAGATCTTCTATGTTCGGTTCGCGTCGGTTGTGGTGGGCCGGTCTGGGCCAAGATGCCAGGGCCGAATTTATGTCCCAATCCGGCCCTGCTGTTGGTTTTAGCAACAAAAACAAACAATCTTTTTTATAATTTTCATCCCACGATTTTTGTAACCCATGTTCTCCCTCTGCCACGCCTGGGGAGGGCCGCAAACTGAGCTCATGCTTCCTTCAGTACATGAGGAGTGAGCTGGCCGCTTCTTTTCACCTGACAGGAGGGAGCTTCCCCAGTTGGACATAGCGCATGGAAGGAACACGTTATTCCAACCAGTTCCTTTCCCCTCCATCAGACCCCGACTGGCCAGGGGGAGGGCAGTATAGAGACCAGGATTACTGCATGTTTTTGTGAGGGTACCTACCCTAGAGAACATGGGGAGAACATGCAAACTCCACACAGAACGGCCCTTTTGCCAACCCCACCTAGGGTGTAGGCAGTGTTGGGAAAGTTCACTTTCAAAACGATCAAGTTCAGAACTTCTAAAATGAACTAGTTCATTTCAAGTTCATAATTCTATAATTTGAACTAAAGTTCATGGTTCCCCAAAATGAACTGACTTAGTTATTTTTCGTTCTTTATATATATATATATATATATATATATATATATATATATATATATATGTTTAGACGTTGCTGCATGCTATTATTTGTCAAAATTATTGACACAGCCCATATAGAACCACACACAGCAATAATTTCATCCAACTTAACATTGAGGTGCCCACAATATTTATGTGCCCACTGCCCAGTGCCCAGTCTTCCTGCACCCTTATTGTGAAGGGCTGAAGGCAGACGTTTCTAAACCTCGCGCACAGCATGTTTCCGCGTTGGTTAAAATAGCTGATCTACAAGCTCACGTTGTCTCGTGGATGCGACGCGTTGTGAGCTTGCAGATCAGCTATTTTCGCCGTACAACACACATACGACAAAGTATAGTCGGGCTTGCGAGACGTAATGAGGAGGAGATCCACAGTGCAGCTGCAGAGTGCAGACAGCACCGCATAGGCTATCAACGTTCACGAGGAGCTGCGTGCACAGTGTGCACAGTGCGTGCAATTGGAGCATGTGAATGAAAAGAGAGACGAGAGGACAGACGACCGCGGAGGCGCGGACCGCCGCATGAACGGCCGACGAACGCCGTTCACGGGTCTCAAAAGAGACTCGCCGCCAATTGCAAGATATTTAAAAGTTATTTGCGGCCATGATGATAACCTCTTCTTCCCACTACTAGACTAATGAATTATATCGTCTGTGTTATTGTTTACAACCACAATTACGTGTGGAAAGATCGCGGTTCCACTAGTTTTACTAGTAGGCTAGTGTAGGCTTAGAAGCCTTTTCAGAAGTTAATTTAATGTTTTCCATTTAATGATTTCCTTTATCCTCATCTAATCTTGCGCTAATGCACGCAGTTGTTTTCGCCAGGTTTTAAGGTCTTATTTGAGTTGTTTCTCATAAGCTCGCGACCCTCCTTCCCCATCGGCCCCCACAGTTGCGCTCAGGTCCACCGGGAAAACTGCGGTCGCGGGAATCAAACCCAGGACATTCTAGCTGTGAGGCGACAGTGCCACCGACTGTGCCACCGCGCCCCACAAAAACAAACAAATAAAGTAGATTGAGAGCCCCAGGTCAGATGGTAGTACTGCTGTTTCACGCTGCATTTGAACTGCTGCAGTCCAGCCGAGGACAGCACGCCTCATCGCATTCTGGTTATGCAGCATATTTAAATATATATATAATGCACGTAAAATTTGCTTGACAGTTGAATACATAGTGTAGCTTATGTTGCAGACCTTTTGTCCTGCTTTCAGTCCCTGGTGGCTGTGCTACAGTTCTGTACTGTACTTTGCTGTACTGTACTGTAATGTACAGTACAGTACTGTACTGTACGCATCCTGCTATAGAGATGGATGAGCTGCCTCTTACTCTGCCTCTCCCCTGTGGCCTGCCTGCCTGCCTGCCGCACGCATCCACAACACTCTGCTGTCTTGTTATCCACCGCCAGGCCGGGGGGACAGAGATTGTTGTTTTCGCTCCCGTCCACGTGCGTACAGTATGTGTGTCCGTGCCTGTTGGTGGATGAATTATTATAACTCAAGTTAGTCTCATGTAGCCAGACAACTATTCCACAATCTCCGAATGTTATATAGAGTCAGCTCCCGAACGGCAAGTATCGGAAGATTACATTTCCGTTCACAAAACTGTATTTTAAGATATCATTTCTGATGAGCAGCAAGCTATGTACGGATTGTTGCACGCTTAGATGATTTTTATTGTGACCGTAGGTCGCAAGTTTACTATGGAAACCGGCACATCTTGTCCGCGTATCTCTGTACGTCACGCCTGACACTGTGGTTCTATGGGTTTTTCTGTGGTTCTATGGGTTTGTCTGTGGTTCTATGGGTTTGTCTGTGGCTCTATGGGTTTGTCTGTGATTCTATGGGTTTGTCAGGGTTCTATGGGGTTGTCTGTTGTTCTATGGGTTTGTCTGTGATTCCATGGGTTTGTCTGTGGCTCTATGGGTTTGTCTGTGATTCTATGGGTTTGTCAGGGTTCTATGGGTTTGTCTGTGGCTCTATGGGTTTTTAGCTCTGACGTCATGCTCTGATGTCGCTGTGATATCAGGGGAACCACACCTAACAGAATGGGTTTGCCGCTCTGATATCACGCTCTGGCTTGAAGTCCCTTTTATGCCCATATATGGAGATCGCTGATGTCATCATGTACGTGACTGTAACAATGAAACTGAAGAGGGGAGGAGGCTTCACTCTCTCTTCAAAGCTTCTCATGCCGGATACGTCATAAGATTTTCGTCTCCCCATACTGTATGACGGGAGCATTTGCAAATCGTGTGAGTATCAGTATGGCCACGCAAGACTATACTCAAGTAAATGAAGTATTCCAAGTGGAGGTTACAATATACATTTTCAAACCTTTTCGGAAATAATGGCCCTCATTTGTCAACCTTACTCAGACCGCAAAATGGGGGATTTACGCGGAGATCGCCGCTAGTGTTGGCATTTATCAATCTATACTATCGTCACCCTGACTTGACTTGACATCTCACGTCAGGTCTCCAGATCGTGTACACCAGTGATTCTCAATGTGAGGCGTTGTGAGCTTGTAGATCTGTTATTTTCACAATATTTATCTGTGGAAAATCTTACGCCAACAATTCTAAGTGCTTGTCGGGGTGATTATTATATATTCAAATATGATTATTTTTGGGAGGGTCACGGCCTGAAAAGGTTCATAACGTATAGGCCAGTGGTTGACATTCTGTTCAGCGTTGTCAGCATTAATCTGACAGGCATTTAAATATCACGCAGCAGCCAACAGTGTCGCCACCATGGTAACAAGCACATGCGGAAACGATGCCCAAATGTGGAGATGGACTGACATCACTGACTGACATCACTGACTGACATCAGTCAGCCCACATTTGGAGATGACTGACAGTAACTGATACTAAACAGTGCCCAAATCTGATATACTCGCATGTTATAACAGTGATAAACACAGTGGTGTAAAGTAACTAAGTACATTTACTTAAGTACTGCACTTAAGTACAGTTTTGAGGTATTTGTACTTTACTTGAATTTTTCCAGTTTTCAGTACTTTTACTTCTACTCCACTACATCTCGGATCCAAATATTGTACTTTTACTCCACTACACTACAATTATTTGAAAACCTTAGTTACTAGTTACTTTTCAGATATAAATTATAATATTATAAAACATACATGAACCACTTTAGCCTTATTTTATACCTAGGCTGTTTGACAATAGCTGATCTACAAGCTCACAGATCTGCTATTTTCAAACATTTGGTACTTTTATTTTTGGTACTTGAAGTACATTTTGATGGCAACACTTTCATTACTCAAGTACATTTTGAATTCTGGACTTTTACTTGTAACAGAGTATTTCTATATTGCAGTATTGATACTTTTACTTAAGTAAGAAAATGTATTACTTTTTCCACCACTGGTGCTACAGCGTACTACTACTATTACTACAACACGTTGGTGCAGAGAGACAGACAGCGTTGTGCTGATGCAGCAGCAGGGGAGTGTGTGAGCCTCCAGCAGTAATGTAAAGTCGTACCGTAGTAAATCTCAATGCCAGCGGTGGTGGAAGAGAGAGGAGACACAAACACAAACATCACAGAGAAGCAGCAGCAGGCTGCCTGCAACGCTAGAACCACGTCAGCTCCACTCATCACTTCTCTGGAGGCTGTGTGTGTGTGTGTGTTGTAACCCTAAGCTATATACACAGGGCCAGGGGCAGGGCCGCCGATAGGGGGGGGGGCAAAGGGCACTGTTGTCTCCCCACCCGGAAAGGGGGGCCCCCATTGAACGGGACTCGGGAGCAGTCAAGTTTGTATAGGAAAGATTTGAGTGACTGTGAAAGAACTTTCTCCCAAGGTAAGATTAAGACATCATACTTTATATAAACCCTATCATATTAAGCCTAAACGGTTCTGCCGCCGTGTAGAACTATTTTTAACAGTTTTTTATTTTAAAAATGAATAATTTCCCGTAAAAAACACATGTTTTTCAGCCCTTGCAGGCAAAAAACCGAGGGGGGCCCACGTGGAGGGGGGGCCCAGGTCTTTGATCTCGACCCCCCCTCCCAAAGATCTGTACGACGGGCCTGGCCAGGGGTACTGTATGTGCCTTTAAGAGTGCCTTTAAGAGTTGGCGCCGCAGGCTGCAGAGGAATATGATGGGATGCGCTTGATGCTGGGTTTACTTCATGTTCTGGAGAGAGAATTGTGGCCATAATTCTCGCACGTCGACAGTGCAGTGATATTTTTTTGTTGTTACGGATGATACCGAAGATAGGAACCTGGCTGTTCATGTGGTTTTGTGGAATATATTTTTGTTATTAAATCACCAGTTCTCCAGCACGGGCTACTTCTTTTAGTACTTTAGAATAAAGTTAAGGATTACTCTGAAACAAAGAGGACCAGCGCCGCCGCTACTATGACGCACATGACGCACTGTGCGTCGGGCATCACGCTGCCAAAGGGCACCACAAAATGAGAGATAAAAGAAAAAAGAAGAGCCAAACCGATCCATTTGATCTGGGACAGACACTCACCCAGTGGAGATCCAACGGTCATAGACTCATCTGATCTGATACATTGCAAGTAAGAATCAAACATTTTTCCACCTTAGCTCAACAACTATGGAATATGGGGGGGGACCTCCAGAAATGTATTAGGCATGATCGCGATCGCGAAATTGCATGTTTAACCATTCTTTCAAACATGGCAGCCATGTTTGTTTACATCTGAAGAAAACATAATGGCTGCTAAATCATGAATGCCTGAACGGATTTCCAAGCGATTTTTTTTGTTTGAAAGCTGTGAAGAGTGTGCACACACGTGGTGCATCATCTAGGCATGGGCGTGCACGATCCGTGCACTATAAATTACATGGAGGTCTATGGAGACCATGGCATCGCGAGACATTGAAGAGAAAAAATCATTGCAACATAAGTGTTAAGACGTAAAATTGGTCTAAAGTTTCTCTAGAAGTGAAAATATTTTAGATGCCTAAGCTTAGACTAGACGTTGATTAGACGTTATTTCAACAGCTATATGTAGTCTAATCAGCGTCTAGTCTAAGCTAAAAAACGTTCACTGTTAGATCAATTTTAGTTTAGACCTATATTAGTCTAATAGCCGAAAAAATGCTCAGTGGGCTTGTAAGAATGAACGTCTATATTAATTGCATTAATTGCATCTACATGCTCACAACGCCTCGCAAGCCGTTGTGTGCATGTAGATCTGCTATTTTCACAATTTCTACCTCTAATGTTTGACAATTTGGCTATTGTATAATTTGTCATCTTAGAGGTATTAAAAATTACTTACATTTCCACTTTAGAAATGTGCAGATGCCTCTATACACTTAAACTTTATGTTGGTTTGATTACTGTTGAGCGAGAAAACAATGTTGCACATTAAGTTAATCATCTGGAGACCCCCCAAAATAATTTGGGGACCAACAGGTTGAGAACCACTGGACTAAAATATGGAGATACAAGGTTTCTTCCTGTGTGTGTGTGCATTCACTCATGAGACAAAATGCCACACAACGCTCTGCTGCTGTCGTTCAGTGATAAATATATACTATCTGGTGGGATCTGGGGGCTCCCTGTGGTGCCCAAGTGGCACCAAGTCAGCGTTTAGGTGTGACAGTACAGAGGCACCAGTGAACAGACAGTCTGTTCCGTGGGGGCAGAGTGCAGTTCTGGTTAATTCTGTAGCTTTTGGCAGGTTTTTCCAGTGTTTTTACCTATTTCTTTACTTATCGCGTGTCCATGTCTGTGTGGACAAGATCGTCATCGTGGTGGAATTGAAAGATAGGGAAATAAAAAAGTCTCTGCTTGTTGTAGCTTCACAGAGTGTCCACTAAACAGCATGTGAATGGACTATGGGCGCTGTGGGAACCTAGAACCAGAAAATCCCATTTCCCTGAGGAAGAAGTTGAGCGGGAAGGAGAAGTGCTTTTCATTTCCGGGTTATCTTTGCATGCATCCGTCTCCCAGCAACGGCGGATCGTTCTTACAGTAGCGAACGGCGATATTAAATGCTCGCATTACAAATATATCAAAGCAGAGATCTCCAACCTCGGCACAGAACCGCGGAAAAAAAAATAGATCTCTGTTTTCGGGACTAAATGTGTTAACATTGTTCCTCTAGTACTTCATATAAATTAGTTTAATGAAATTGACTCCAATGACACAGCTGCTCACTTCACACTGGGTGTGATTTTCCCTTGCCACCCGTTCCGGGGAGGTCCCTTCCCTCGTAATGGTCCACCTTTCTGATGTGGTCCGCCCATGTGGCAGAAAAGTGCCTTTCGTAAATTTTGGTTCTAGGTGCTCGGGTGGCGCAGTGGTAAAGTCCCTGCCCACCACCACGGAAGGTTGTGGGTTCGAATCCCCTGTGGTGCTACCGGCTATATTGGGCGTCTGTGCGAACACAATTGGTCCGTGTTTGGGGGAGGGAAGCCGGACGGGGAGCTTGATACTGGTCATTGCATGTATAGTGTGTGCCAGCGGCTACGTCATTGTAGTCCTTAGCGGCCATTTCTTGGGTCAAAACACAGGTGTTTCAATTGTTTGATTGCATAGAACAAATGCTATAGTCTAATCAGAACACCTTTGTAAGGCTGTGTTTACCCAATAAATGGCCGCTCTTAGAACTACATTTGGCACACCCTATTCCTACGGGCTGGGGCGGCACCTGTCAGCAGGGAGTGTTGGGCGGGAGGAGTAGGACGAAGGCTCTATTTCCTCCCGTTGGGGGGCTCCTCACTGGCACTAAATTGGGTTGAAAAAGGGGTAAAAATAATTGTCTAAAAAACGCTCTGGGATTTAATATATATATATATATATATATATATTTATCTTTTTTGGTACTGAAAAAAAAAAACCTTATCGGGCCGACTTAATTCCCACTCAGCACTGCAGGGACTGCGGCGGTTTGCGTTTGTTCACCCACCAAGTTTGAAGTTGATTGGTGGCTGATGGTTTTGCTGTTTGTTGTTGCTATTTTTTAAATATCAAAGTAAGTGTTTAACATTTTGGCCAAGAATGGCATGCCCAGATGAACAAACATTATCATCATGGGAATTGTAGGAAGAATATGAAAACAGAATTTAAAAAAAAAAGTATATAAATAAAAAAAAAAAGAGAAAGAAGTCGCATTGTCGGTGGTTTTGCACGACGATGTCCAAAATATCTGACCAACAAGCTCACGACATGTTGCGGATGTGAGCTTGCAGATCTTTAGCGCGCGATGCCTTCACGCGGGGAAGTTAGGCTTAAATTATTCTTTAAGCTCCTCACACAGTGTGAGGGTAATGAATAAATTATTTGAAAGTGTGTGTGTGTGTGTGTGTGTGTGTGTATGTGTGTGTGCGTGCGTGCGTGCGTGCGTGCGTGCGTGCGCGCGTGTGCGTGCGTGATTATTTCACATTATAAGCTATTAATTTAGTGATTAAATGGCCCACACTGAGCGCTTGCGGTGTGGAAGGACCTTTAGCGCTGTTACCTCGGTCAATGCTTCACCTCAATTTCCTCCCGCTGCACTCTATTGGGACACGGGAACTTTGGAAAGGTGGACTGCAATCATGTTGTCTGTGTCGCCTGGAAACCCCACATGTCCAAAGCACAGCCAAAGTACAGTAGTAGCAGTATCGGAGAATGTCTTTCTTGAATGCAGTGGTGGAAAAAGTACTCAAATGTTTTACTTAAGTAAAAGTATCAATACTGCAATGTAGAAATACTCTGTTTCAAGTAAATGTCCAGAATTAAAAATGTACTTGAGTGAAAGTACAAAAGTATTGGCATCAAAATGTACTTAAAGTAACAAAAGTAAAAGTACAAAAATGTTTGAAAATAGCAGATCTACAAGCTCACAACGCATCACGATGCGATGCGTTGTGAGCTTGTCTATTTTCAAATATCCACGGTATAAAATATGGCTAAAGTGGTTTAATTATATTTTATAATATTGTAATTTGTATCTGCAAAGTAACTAGTAACTAAAGTTTTCAAATAATTCTAGTGGAGTAAAAGTACAATATTTGCCTCTGAGATGTAGTGGAGTAGAAGTAAAAGTACTGAAAACTGGAAATGCTCAAGTACACATACCGCAAAACTGTACTTAATACAGTACTTAAGTAAATGTACTTAGTTACTTTACACCACTGCTTAAATGCCATTATTTTGCCATAACTAATGTAGATTAGCTGCTAAGGCTTGTTCCTATTGTATTAGAAAGCCTTTTCTTTCACGAGGAGAAGAAAAGTTGTGGTCCATCGAAAACTAGATTTGCCTACTATTTCATTAATGACACAATGTGCTTATCAAGTGGTTAATCTCTCTCTCTCTCTCTCTCTCTCTCTCTCTCTCTCTCTCTCTCTCTCTCTCTCTCTCTCTCTCCAGGGAATATGGTGCAATTGATGATGTGGATATTGATCTACACATTGATGTTAGTTTCCTAGATGTGAGTATATATTGTCTAATTGTAATTTTTTTATTTAATCCACCTATTTTAATCTTAAGAATATTGATAATTAACATGATGACAACAAAAAAATGAAACTACAATCAATAGGTTTCCCACTCTTAGGGGAATGATTGTGTTCACCTTGCACTACTATTTTGGTCATTATAGGCAACATTTATTGCAAATTATAAACTGTTGTGTCCACATGTTTTTCCACGATAGTGTGGCACAAATGTCCTCATTTCATGTCAGACACCAGAAATTGTGACTGGCACACTCTGAGAAACAAGCCTACCAAGACACATGTGTGAAAGAGAGGACGAAACTGGGGCCATAAACGCACACCGACATGGCATATGCAGCATATATTCGCCATATATGGTCGACATTTGCGTGACATTTGATCGCTCGCGGGTGTCAGGGAGCGGCCACTAGTTCCTGGGAGACTCCCTGGAACTTCCGGGAGAGGTGGGATGTCTGTAGCCTGGGTGCCAGCCTGTTCGCTCCGTTCCGCGATTTGTTTTGTCTCTCCGCGTCACAGTCTGGAAATGATTCAGTTGACTCGTATTCCCGGAAGCAAGTTGTGACATAGGCGTCGTCGTTACTGATTGGATGTTGTTCCAACGAATCAGAGTAGGGTTATCGTAGCACACTCAGCACACTGTTGTGTTTGACAGACATCACCAAAGACCAATCGGAAGCCACGGATGTGTGAATCCCGCTTCTATGTCCCACCTCCCCTTGGAGATAGGAGGCTTTCCAGACTGTGATGCGTAGAGACAAAACAAATCGCGGAACGGAGCGAACAGGCTGGCACCCAGGCTAGGATGTCTGCTTTCCCAACATCCCTGTGTGTATACAGTATCCTGTATGATTCAATATGACTATGGCTATATAAGACATTCAGGGACATTTTCTTCTCCCCACCTTGTCGATTAGGAGGAAATCGCGCTGGCATGGGACGTGATCCGCCGAGAGCCTGTCATAGTGCGCCTCCACTGCTCCCTGACACAGTATCTAAATGGAACGGGTGAGTCACTGCTCGCTATAACAGTATCTAAATGGAACAGGCGAGTCACTGTCACTGCTCGCTGTAACAGTATCTAAATGGAACAGGTGAGTCACTGCTCGCTATAACAGTATCTAAATGGAACAGGCGAGTCAGTGTCACTGCTCGCTTTAACAGTATCTAAATGGAACAGGTGAGTCACTGCTCGCTATAACAGTATCTAAATGGAACAGGCGAGTCAGTGTCACTGCTCGCTTTAACAGTATCTAAATGGAACGGGTGAGTCACTGCTCGCTATAACAGTATCTAAATGGAACAGGCGAGTCAGTGTCACTGCTCGCTTTAACAGTATCTAAATGGAACAGGTGAGTCACTGCTCGCTATAACAGTATCTAAATGGAACAGGCGAGTCAGTGTCACTGCTCGCTATAACAGTATCTAAATGGAACAGGAGGTGAGTCACTGCTCTCTATAACAGTATCTAAATGGAACAGGAGGTGAGTCACTGCTCTCTATAACAGTATCTAAACGGAACAGGAGGTGAGTCACTGCTCTCTATAACAGTATCTAAATGGAACAGGAGGTGAGTCACTGCTCTCTATAACAGTATCTAAATGGAACAGGAGGTGAGTCACTGCTCTCTAACAGTATCTAAATGGAACAGGTGAGTCACTGCTCGCTATAACAGTATCTAAATGGAACGGGTGAGTCACTGCTCGCTATAACAGTATCTAAATGGAACAGGTGAGTCACTGCTCTCTGTAACAGTATCTAAATGGAACAGGTGAGTCACTGCTCTCTATAACAGTATCTAAATGGAACGGGTGAGTCAATGAAGTTTTCAATCAATCAATCAATCAATCAATCAATCAATCAATCAATCAATCAGTATTGTCAGTATAAGTAACCCTGTGAAGAGCTGCACTAGATATTCCTCTAGCCTTAGGAGGCAGAGCATGAATTTCATTGAGGCCATGAATGCCATGGTCACCGTTGCCTCTCAGTTTGGCTGCAATATAAAGACAATCAATCAATCAATCAATCAATCAATCAATCAATCAATCAATCAATTGTTTACTAAAACTATCCTATGTATTTACTGTATCCTAAATGTATGTGTGTGTGTGTGTGTGTGTGTGTGTGTGTATGTGTGTGTGTGTGTGTGTGTGTGTGTGTGTGTGCGCGTGTGCACACGCTCGCATGTCAGTCCCAACAGTGGATGTGTTCCAGGTATCAACTAAAGACAGGTTCGGTCTGGGACATCAGCTGAAAAAGTGAGTGATGTACTATATTCATGAATCTTTGTTGCGACCGTGAGGTCGCAGTTACTATCAAAACCACCACCGGCTGTCAGTCAGTCCGTCCATCCGTCCGTCAGTCAGTCTGTCAGTCTGTCAGTCACACGTCACACGTCATACTTTTGCCCTACTCATATCTCCGCAACCGTTGCTCCGATCCATGCCAAACTTTCCACACACACTCCTTGCCTGCAATTCTCACATGGCCCTCTTCTAGCGCCACCATGCGGCCGATTCTTGCAAAACACATTTTTGGACACTGCTCCAACACATTTTGCTCTAAAATCACACTGCGTCCCAATTAGTACTGGTACCGGTACGTCTCTCCATGACGTACTGTATTGTAAAATGTACTTAAAGTACCAAAGTACAAAATGTTTGAAAATAGCAGATCTACAAACTAGATTGGCTATTTCCAAATATCTTAGGTATAGAATAGGGCTAAAGTGGTTAATGTGTGTTTTATGATATAATCACTTATATCTGCAAAGTAACTAGTAACTGAAGTGCTCAAATCCTCGGACGGGTACGGACTAGTTTAGTTAACATAACAAATATTTGTTTGAATGACTGACTTATAGACTAGAGTAGGCCCTTCTAAACAATGTAGTCAGTTAGGCTCTCCTCATGTCCCTCGATAAAATAAAATAAATAGGTCTATTCGCTGGTTGTCTTTCCCATGAGCCAACACAGACTGACGCAGTAGGGATGAGAATGACAATTATCGTTCCTTTCACTAAAGCGTTTCGTCGTCTGCATAGTCCATCACACGAGTCTGACACTCCGTAGGGCTGTCACGTTTATGACATTTTACATGACGATTAATTGTCACTCAATTGCGATTAACGATTTAATTGTGTTTTTGTCGTTGACAATCACATATCTGTTTGGCTTTTAGGCTTTGAAGTTGCACATGGCAGATATGACACATAACCTAAATATACAAAGAAATTACTGATATACTGTATTTGATAACTTAATGTGATGCGACACGTTGTGAGCTTGTAGATCTGCTATTTCCATTTTTCAACATGGAAACGATTATGACGATTATGAAAAATAATCGTGATTATGTCAAATAATTGTGATTAGACGATTATGTAATAATTGTGACAGCCCTAACTCCGTGTGCTAGTTGCTTGCCTGCGATGTGAGAGTGCGCTCTTAGCCAACACCAACTGGGGACTCCTGAATGGCTGCCCTCCACACCCTCCAGTCTAGCATCAGGGTCTGGGAGCTTTTTGTGGTGTCGTTCACTGTCGCACCGCCGTGTGTCTACGGAGGTGGTGCACCATTTTCCTTTCCTAGCTGTGCCCGGGTTGGCACAGTGACCAGTAGGGATAGGATGATCATTTTTATTATCGATTATCGTGATAAAAAAACACTCACACTAATCGGGGACTGCCCATAAGTCCTACATCTCATTAGTCCTACATTTGTTAGGGTTAGGTTTTAGGGTTAGGTTTAGGCATAGTTTTACTGAGGTTAGGATTAGGGTTAGGTTTAGGCATACTGTAGTAGCATTCACCAGGTTAACATTCACCAGGTTAGCATTCACCAGCATCGGCGGGTTAGCATTCACCTAGGCTCGCGTGGCCAGACTGTTGACTCCGTGATTTGGAAATGCTCCCGTCATACAGTCTGGGGTAACGGAAGAAGAGCGATGAGTAACCGGTTAAAGCGGAAGTGAAGCCTCCTCCTCCCTTCCGTTTCCGTCTCACATTGCGCACATTTATCATTATATAAATAAAAATCATCTAAGCAGGTTTAGCTTGCTGTTTTAGCAGAAATGACATTTTAAAATATATTTTCGTGAATGGAAATGCCAGCTGCCATTACTCGCCGTTCAGGAGGTGTAGTTCCAGACTCTACAGTATATAGCATTCGGAGATTGTGGAATAATTGTCTGGCTACGCGAGACTAGCATTCACCAGGTTAGTATTCACCTGCGTCGGACTAATGGGACGTCAGAACAATGAGACGTCGGACCCAATAATCGTATCTTGGAGATAAAAAATGTATCGTGAAATTATCCTCCGTCATGCACTGGGATCAATTCACCTTTTATTTGCAGAGCTGGAAATGCGGTACCATTTAAACCCTCTATAAATGGTAAAACGGATCTGGGAATAAAAACGTACTTCTTTTCACTCTCTACCAAATCTCTTTGCCAAAATGTAGACGATCTACAAGCTCACAATTGTCATATTGTCCCATCCATAGTGCCCAGCCAGCCTAGTGATATTGTTGTATTATTCCCGCAGTCTGTCAGCGTTCTACCATGCAGTGTTTTGCAGAAAGATTGAACGTGGATCAGAAAACATCGGTCTACTGTAGCGTATTGTCTGTGTCATTGCACGTAGGAATATATTAAGCTACAGCTTACAAACACAGCCAGATGGCAATTAACCCATTCAGAACGGGTCCACATTATTGTGTATTATTATTTTATGCTTTAAAGGAGCTATAGTCAACTTTTTCTTGAAAAACGGATGCTAAAATAAAAATAATGTTTCGAAAATATTTTATAAAAAAATAAGCTTCATATATGTGTTTCTATTCAAAAATGACCACAAAAAGTGTAAAATAATGATAAAATAATCATTTTGGCCATTGTCAGACCGACACTTTGTTTACATTCTAGTCTATAGACTAGGATGTAAACAAAGTGTCGGCCATACAATGAAAAAGTTGACTATAGCTCCTTTAACTATTGAAAAATAGCAGATATACAAGCTCACAGCGCGGCACCGAGTGCCGCGCTGCGAGCTTGTAGATCTGCTATTTTTGAAAAATCGTGAAAATTAGAATTTTTACCTGATTCTACAAGTGTCTTTTGAATCCTTCTAAGATTTTTTGAAAAACCTATGTTTCTATGTCAGCAATCTGGCCAGCCATCGTCAAAGAAAAGGTCCTTTTCACTTAAATGGAGCTCAGTTAGTCTGTTCTTGAGAGACTACTATGTCAGTGGTTCTCAAACCTTTTCATGTGAAGGACCCCCAAAATGATATTTATTTGGCCCCGGACCCCCGTCTCAAAATATTTAGTTCCAGGGACCACCCAGAAGCAAAATTTTAGTTTCAAACATTCGCTTTGAAAATACATATATTCAAAGATTTGCACACATTTTCACGACTTTTTTCAAAAAATAGCAGATCTACAAGCTCGCAGCGCGGCACTCGGTGCCGCGCTGTGAGCTTGTATATCTGCTATTTTTCACTGGTTAAAGCATTCAATAATTCTAGGCCTGAATGGGTTTTAATTAATGGAGAAAAATAGCACACTTTGTCCTCAGTGACTGTCGCCAGAAATGGCCAAATGACTGAGGCAAATGATGTCAAAGCTTGTCAGAGGTTGATGAGAACAAACAACAGCCAGTGATGTACAGCAGTGGTTCTCAACTTGTGGTTCGGGACCCCCAAGGGGGTGCCCAAATTATGTTACGGGGTCCCCAGATGTTTAGCTAAATGTTAACTGTTTTCTTACTCAACAGTAAACAGACCAACATACAGTATAAGTGTAAACAGGGTATCTGCACAATTAAAAAGGGCAATTCCAGGCTAAACCATGAACTTAATTTGCCTTTTATCATGATTCTTCCTACCTGGTTTGGTGGATTTCTGTTATAGTCGCCCATCTTCATAGATCTCCCGAGTCGTCCAGACCCCATCCTCCTCACAGCAAAAATACGCAAAAAAAAAAAAAGCACAAGTTTTTCCCCTTCCAAAGTAACTTTTTTCTTCATGAATCATCTTTTGATAGTTCCAAGAGACGATCGGTGAGCAGACGGTTATGTTTACTTTCCACAGAGCTTGGGCGATTTCCGGTTACTATGCTTTTAGTGTAACTTACGCATCAACGTAACTTAGGTACGTAACTAAAGATATTCTAGATCGGCTGTTATTTGGCAAAGAGATTTGGTAGAGAGTGCAAAAAAGACTGTATCAAGTACGTTATTGCCAGATCCGTTTTACCAATTATAGAGGGTTTAAATACATGTACTCTGCAAATAAAAGGTGAATTGATCCCAGTGCATGACGGAGGACAATTTCATGATAAATTGAAATCTCCATGATGATACGATTATCGTGTTTTCTTACCACGACAAACACTGATAAGGATTATTGTTCCATCCCTACTGTTGTCAGGATCATGCAGACGTTCGTCACGCAGCAGTGGAAACACCAGAGCAAGGAGAAGCTCAACTGTCCCCACAACAACAAGAAGAACAGCGACAAGAAGAACAAGTCCCCTCTGCACATCTTCTCTACGCTGCGCAGGTCAGAGAGACACACAACACACCTCTGCACTCCTACACAAATACTCTGCTTTCTGGGTTTTCACACTTCACACATTTCGTGCCACAGACAGTAGGGGTGTAACGATATAGTAACTGTATCGAAATATCGTTTTTAACTTAAAAAATCGAAGTATATCAAAATGAAAACATCTAAAATTGAATCGTATCGTTTTATTTTGTATCGTATCGAATCGGCAGTGCAAAGAATCGATTGTATCGATACTACCTACTTGTGCATTGTATTTAGCATTTTTAAGAAGAAAAAATTAAAAGGAGGGGTTTAATTACTTTTCCTTTCCATATAGCTACACTGGTCTATCGATAAATGTGTGTAATCTCTGGGTTCATGTCAAGGTGCAGGTTTGTCATTATACAATGTCCATGTATTTGGCAGATAATCACTGTGTTTACTTATTTGTATCCATAATAATACATGTTTCCCTTAAAACCTGCACTATCCACACCTTTCACACAGATTTAATGTCTTTACTAAATAGTTACTATATCGATTTCAAATCATTGAATCGAATTGTATCGTATCGTCAACCATGTATCGTGATATGTATCGAATCACTATTAAAATGTATTGTTACACCCCTAATAGACAGAGATCTCTTTAAAAGACGGAATCTCTTAATCTGATTAATATCGCCGTTCTGTACTATAGAGCGATCCTCGGTTGCTAGGAGAGTGCATACAGAAATAACCCTGAAAACTGACTCCTCCATAAATGTATGAAAAAAAAATAAAAAATGGGGTAGGCTATTCCAGAGCCTGCATGGGGCCAGCCCAGTGTTCATTTTGTTGACTAAGTAATACTAAAAGACTAAAAGGCTAAGATTTTGATATTTAGTCGACTAAGACAAGACTAAGACTAAACAATTTCAAATGACTAAAATAGGACTAAAACTAAATGGTGTTGGTTCAAAAGACTTAAGGGCCGATGCATACTCCGCTTTTAAGTGCTTTGCACACAGATGCGTTTTCTCGCACGGAAAAAACGGACGATTGCATTTTTTAAAAAGAAAACAATGATTCTCTACGACCTCATGCACACCGGCTCCGAATTTGCCGTGCGACAAGTGGCTGTGGCAGTGCGTTTTTTTCCCAATCGAATCCAGTTCGATTCGTGCGTCTTGTCGCATGCGGTAAAAACTCATTGACTTTTATGACTCCTTTTCGGATCCGCAGTGTGGATTCCGCACAGCCTTGCACACCAAATCCAATGTGTTTTAAACATGCAGCAAACGGGAAAAAACACAACGGTTCTGTGTGCAAAGCCCTTTAGAGACGAATTTATTTCGGTGCGGTTCGGCGAGTCACAGAATCTGATTGACTATTATATAATATTGTAGTTTAGACAGGGCCGAACCGAAATAAATTCAGCTCTAAAAGTGGAGTATGCATTGGCCCTATGACTAAGACTAAATCGGAAATTTTGCTGTCTGCAAAGGCTTGATCACCCCTGGTTTAATTTGCAACTCTAAATAAAAACAAAAAGAGGTGGAAACAAAAAGTGAGGGTAACGTTTTGGACAATGCGTTGCTGTGTGGCAGGTCCCCCAGCTACCCTCCTCCCGGCTGTGTGAAGAGCAAAAAGAAGCTGAAGCCAGAGCAGGACGGAGTGTCCAAGTCCCACCGCCTGCTGCGACGCACCTGTTCCAGCCAAGTCAAACAACCAGAGGTGGACGGCTGCAGCAAGGCAGCACACAGGTCGGTGTTAAAGGACAACTCCAGACTAAAATAAATAACATCTAGGGCTGTATTTTGATTGTCTTAAAGGACCTACACCATGAATTTTCACTTTTTCTATTTTAAAACCTTTTTTTGGGGTCCCACTGGTCCTCACAAAGTCCTATTTCTGACCATTGTGTCTTTCTCTGGTTTTGGGCAGACAGAGTTGAAAAGCTTTCCACGGGTTCTCAGAACAGTGCTGTTCTGAGAGTTGACGCATGTGACGTCACACGCGTCGTCACACGCGTCGTCCCCCCCCCCCCCCCCGCCCTTCAGGTACAAACCAGAGCTACTCTTCTAAACCCAGCCCCTCATTTGTTTCTAATTTGCTTAGCCTCCACCTCCATCTGCAGCTGGCTTACTGTTCTGGGGCTGCTCTCTCACTCTGCCTCCCTGTATAGTAGACAGTCATTTCCTTCTTTTATTCTATCAACATTTTTGCTATCAACATGTCCAAGGAGAAGTCTTAACGTTCCTGGATTGCACTATATATGTGACGTTATAGACTGCGAGGACCCAAGCTTCGTCCCTTCTAACAAGGTAACAAAAGACTATTTTTAATGATCCGAGGCCTTCTGAAGCCTGGGCCTAAATTTTCAATCCAGTGACGGAGCTCGCCGCGGTGGCCGGGTGGGAGCGAGCCGCCGAGCTCGCCGCGGTGGCCGGGTGGGTGCGGAGCTCCGCAGCCAGATGGAGGTCCACCGTGAGCTAGGCCTGTCCTCTAAAAATCGACGAATCGACGCGTCGTTTTAAGCCCCGTGAATCGACGCCAATTGTTTGAGTCGAAGCGAAAATATATATATTTTTTATATCACCAGTTAGCCTACTGCGGTGCACTGCTGGACTGGTGTCATGTACTTCCAATGAGAAGTAGCAATTGGCGAACAGTTATTTATTGTCTCGCACCAGCGTAGGGGTGAAAGTGAGACAGAACGGCCAGAACGGTTCAGAACCGCCGCTTCGTTAAAACATTCGGAGCCGGGGACGGTGTTCCGTTAAGAGGAGGAGGCACGCTGTCAAAATCCCATATTAAATAACCTCCTGCCACAGCACAAACGCACGTCCACGAAGTAAACAATCTTCTAAAGTCAAATTAACATACACAAGTGTAGGCTACAAGTTACATTTTCTAATTAAAGTGCTTCTGAATTGTTCCAGTGTTGTAATCCATGATGAATGATTGTGTTTCGCTGTGTTTGCGTCCATGACATGTCCACACTTCTGGCTCTAGCGGGAGCTGTGCCTCCACCTTTTTATGATCCGTTTCTGAAATGAATCCGTTCTCGACACTGACTCATTACTCTGTCAGTTCTCTGTGTCCCGCGACTGCGGACTGGATCCCATCGTTCATTTAAAAGAGCCGTTCAAGAGAGCGGAATCGTTCGCGAATGTCTCATCTCTACTGCACGCTGCCGAGAGACGGGGCAGAGTTGAAACAGCGGAGATGTTTTATTTGTTTTAACGGTGTGTTATAACTCTATGGTTGTACACTGCTATGCAGATAACATTTGTGCTCGCGCACCGATATCACCGAAAACACAGTGTATTCAATTAATCTCTTAATGTATTATTGTATTATGTTGACGTGGTTTAAAGCAACACTTTTTTTTTATTTTTTTTATACAAATTAGACTATAAAACGATTCGTCGACGCGTCGGATTAACCCCCGCGACTCGAATCGACTCCATAAATCCTGAGTCGAGGACAGCCCTACCGTGAGCAGTGCGAGCGCCCCGGAGCCCGCGGTCAAAAAGTTTCGGAACCCGGCTAGAGTGAGCTAAAACACCCTGGTCCTCCCTTCGCTATCCCCGGCTATAGAGAGCTTAAACACGCCGCCTCTTCTATCACTGTCCCCGGCTAATAGAGGGAGCTGGCCGGCAACAGAGGGCACACACACCCCCGGTCTTCCCTTCGCTGTCCCCGCGGCTAGAGTGGGCTAAAACACCCCGCCTCTCCTCTCACTATCCCCAAACAGCGATCGCCGATTCTGAACGTACTTTACTATTATATGAAATGGATGCTTCACTCTGTTTCCCAAACACTGGGTCGGGACCCATTTGTGAGTCGCGGAGACAGTTTTATGGTTTATGGGCTGTTATATTTCATAATTTTTTATACATTATACATAAATACAATGTGGGTGGGGTTGATTGTCTAATGTAGATTAACGTTCTCTAATGTCTGGTCTAGCAACGGTCGCCCTGTGTCATTTGACAGTAGGCTTATATCATACAACATAGGCCTACAGTAGGCTATAATCAGAGCTGCAACATTATCCTATTTTTGTATTGGCCCAATATTAACATTATTTGTTTTGTCAACGTTGGAGAGGAGAGGAGGGGAGGGGGGAGGGGGAGGGTGGAAAAACCCCACTAGATGCGCCACTGAGCAAACAAAGGCCGTTTTGGTATTGCAGCTGGACAGCCTAATTATAGCACAGCTATTAGAAACAAAAGGAATGGTCACAGTGTGTGTTGGGGGTTAAGACCTGTCTAAGACTCAATTTTGAGCATATATTTATTCAAAAAATAGAGTTTTAAAAGCATGGTGTAGTCCCTTTAAAGGGATATTCCACTTTCAACAGGGAAACAGCTTATGGGCTTTTCTCCACACACACACACCCATTAACTTCAAACTTCATTTTAACCATGATATATTCATTAAAAACACCCATTATTTTTTCTGGTGACTCATTTTAACCTCCTAATACGATAACTGTCTTCATTTATTTTTTAATAATTCTTTGGGAAAATGGAAAAATTTGATTGGCAGTTTTGCCGAATGCTCTTCCCAAAACATGATTTATTTATGAGATTGTGGCGGCTCGTGTGGGACAACCAAAGCATGGATGTGTTTGTAAAGACAACTAATAACACATTCATGAAAAGATATTCTATATCAGGTAACTCTCTTAACCCATTTAGGCCTGCAATTATTTTATGCTTTAGCTATTGAAAAATAGCAGATATACAAGCTCACAGCACGGCACCGAGCATTGCGCCTTGAGCTTGTAGATCTGCTATTTTTGAAAAGTCCTTACAATTTGTGCAGATCTTTGAATATGTGTTTTTAAAGTGAATATTTGTAACTCAAATTTAGCTTCTGGAGGTCCCTGGAACTAAATATTTTGAGATGGGGGGTCCGTGGCCAAATACATATCATGTCGGGGGTCCTTGACATGAAAATGTTTGAGCACCACTGACATAGAAACATAGGCTTTTAAAAAAAACCTTAGAAGGATTTAGAAGACACTTTTGAATTGGCTCCAAAATATTCAAAGACTTGCACAAAATTAATGTTCAAGATTTTTCTAAAATAGCAGATCTAGAAGCTTGCAGCGCGGCACAGAGTGCTGCGCTGCAAGCTTGTAGATCTGCTATTTTTTTTTAATAGTTAAAGCATAAAATAATAGTTAACGTGGTTCAAACCTAAAGTAACACAGATTAGCATTCAGGTCTAAATTGCTCTCCTCTCCCAGGCTCCTCGGTCAGTCTCTGTCCAGTGATGCGGCGGCGCGCTTGGAGCACGCCTCCCCCATGTCCCTGAAGCCCCCCGCCCGCCTGCTGGGACGCCCCTGCTCCTCTGCCGGGGGGGTCAAACCCAAAGACTGCCCCCAGCCGCCGCCGCTGCCCCTCCGGCCCCCGCACGGCAACAAGCTCCTCCCGCGCTCCTGCTCGGGCGAGCCGCGCTGCGCAGAGCACCCGGGGGGCGTGAGCGTGGGCGGCATCAGCGGGGGCGTCAGCACCGGAGGAGGAGGAGGAGCACTGAAGACCCCCCAGCGACCACTCAGCAGGCAGGGAGCACCCTTTTGAGATGTCTGATTGAATGGCACCAACATAGTTTACATTATTTTAAAAACATGATGATCAGGTATTATGATTTAGTCGGAGGCCTTAGGGATATTGGCCCCAGAAAACCCCCACAAAACTGTGAAAAGTGAGTGAAAAGTGATGACTCATCACTTTTCATTACTAAACCATTGTTTTCTGGGGCCATTTGTAGCCCAAGGAATGTTTTGTGTGCAAAACAAATGCTTGCAATTGATTCAGCATCATGACAAACCCCTAGTTAGACCCCTCACATCCAACTTAAATACGCAGAAAAAAAATTGTTTGTCTGGGTATTTTCCTCCTGTATAGAAAGTCGATGGGGGCCCAACTTGATTTGGCCTCTGTGGCGACCTCGAAGGTTGCCGACTCGGGCGCCCTAGCTAAATCATTAGAGCATGCCCTGGGCTACATCTGTGCAAAATTTGGCGCTTTTAGACTGATTAGCACGAAATTACCATTCTATCTCCATAAGGCCTCCGACTAATTATAGTAGGAGGAAGATCTCTTTTTAAAAAAAAGTGTACAGAAGTGTTCAAATTATGTTTTTATGTGGCCACACCCACCAGTTCATTAAGTATGCCTGGTTGTCATGGTGGGTGGTGACCCAGCTGAAGTTAGCCACACCCACAGTGTTGGGTGAATGGTAAAAGGGGAGGGGATGAGTTTATGATGTCATTAAATCTGTGTCTTTCGACTGGGCCTTTTGACTCGGAGGCTTCCAGCTTTCAGGCAGAAACCAAAAATACACAGGGAAGGCAAATTCGCATATTATAACCACAACTGGGACTGGGGGTCTATTAGTGTAATGTTAAATCCATAGACACATAAAAAACTGAAAAAGTACAAAACTATGGCACCACCTCTTTAAGATCATAGTGTTTTGCCAATTATTCGGGGGCCCACTTGTCTGAAAATGTATTTACTGTTTACTAAAGATCTGGAGACCCAGGGAGAGCCTTGTCACTGAACTATAGCAACGATTACTATCACAATATAGAGCTATTTAACACTTTTACTGAACAAACACTCTAGAGCCATGATTACTATCATTGTTATATAACAATAAGACAAAGGAAAAACATCACTTACAGTATAGCCTGTTTGTCCATGTCCAGGTCGTGTTCTAACAGTCCTGTTACTCCATGTCCAGGTCGTGTTCTAACAGTCCTGTTACTCCATGTCCAGGTCGTGTTCTGGCTCCATACGGACGGAGGAGATGGACGGGCTGAAGCACCACCACCGTCTGCTCAGCAGGTCCTACTCTAGCAGCACCAAGATGGGCAAGGTACCATACTATATCATTGCATAGATACCATAGCATACCATACCGTGCCGTACCGTACCGTACCGTACCGTACCATAACAAGGGAGCGTGTCAATATTTCAACATAACATTTGTTCTACGTCCCAGTTATTTCGACGCGTCTGAATGTTAACCTGGTGAAAACCTAACCTGCCGACGCTGGTGAACGCTAAACTCTATGCCTAAACCTAACCCAAACCCCTAACCCTAACCTCAGTAACCGTGATGCTGGTGAGTAGCTAACCTGCAGATGCCCGTAGTCGAAATAATGGGACGTAGAAACAGCGAGATTTCCCCACCACACCACAGCACAGCATGCCATGCCATGCCATGCCATGCCATGCCATGCCATGCCATGCCATGCCATGCCATGCCATGCCATGCCATACATAGATCCACCATAGATCGGCTATTTTGAGACAAAGACATTCGGTGTAGACGGGAAAGGGTTTAAGCAGTTAACAGGCGAGGTGATTCTGGGACGATGAAGAAAGTAAACCCTTTGCTGTGTTTCCCTCCACGCGGACTCCATGGTGAAGGTGGACATCTTCAAGGACCCGACGGCTGACGGGCCGAGCCGCCGGCTCTCTCTTACCTCAGGGCTTATCGGCATCTTGGCCCCGTCGCTCGCCACGCCGCCTGCGGTGAGTATCACCCTCCAGTGAAGCCGAGTGCTTGGACTCAAAGGTCGACTGTGCAACATTTCTGGTCTGTGTGTATAGGCTTACGGATTCAAAATGCCACGATAAGTTTGTAAATGTCGTTAAGGAAAATGCCAATGTCCACAAGTATAGTGATTCAAATGCACGCGTGCGTGTGTGTGTGTGTGTGTGTGTGTGTGTGTGTGTGTGTGTGTGTGTGTGTGTGTGTGTGTGTGTGTGTGTGTGTGTGTGTGTTTGCATGTTTGCATGTTTTTCTCATGTCTACCTGTTGCCTCCCTGCTTGCGGAGACTTTTCATACTCCAATTTTAGGTGAGCAGCAACTCACCTTTTAGCTGATGACCGTATCACCTAAACGGTGGTTTTAGGTGACGTCCTTAAGGATTGACCCCGCCTCCCTCTGGTTCAAAACAGTGCTTGTAAAACCAGGGGGACCGGCGGACCGCCCACCCAATTTCTAGACCAATCAATGAACGGGGTGATAGCCCAGGGTGAATGGGGTGATGTCTTGTCAGTAAAAGCAGAGAGATGTGTCAGGGTGAAGATGAGTGATGTAATGTTGTAGTTTTCTGACTTTAGAAAACTACACCAAGGTACACCTAAAATTGTAGTATGAATGGGCCTTAACAATGCTTATGTGTTCACTGAACTAACTGAACTAATGGCGTTTCCGTCTCCCTCTCTCCTGTAGCCAAACAACGGTGCCAAATCCATTCCAATCAGAGACAGAGGATTCCTGGTCCAGGTAAAGTTTATCTTTCTACCAATGTCACTTTTTCTTTTTTCATGAGTATGAGAGCTCTCACAGGGACATGCTGGGCCCCTGATTCAGCCCGGGAAAAAGAGTTGGAGAGGCCCTCATTGCGCGCTATAGAGAGAGATCTCTCTCTATAGCGCTGCTGCTACTCAAAGATTTGCCATTTCAGATCATGACAAGTGACAAGCCAGTGGGTCAATTACATGAGTTATATTTCGTTGTTGTCGGGTGGCAACGTATGTCCAAAAGCGTTTGTTTTGTTTTGTATAAACTCGTGAAAACAGCCGATCTACAAGGCCACAACGCCTCGCGCCGCGAGGCGTTGTGTGCTTGTAGATCTGCTGTTTTCACTACTTTTGTGCGACAGCCTTGTATGATGAAGCAGAGCTTTGCTTTGCGAAAAAATATACACATTTGAAACTTGGAGATACAAGGTTTCTACCCGACAGTGACGATTTACTTTGTTGGCCGCCCAGCCCCCAAAATGGAACAAAGGTCGATTTTTTTTTCCTAATGGCCGGCCTGGACCGGCGGGAATGAACCGGCCGTTCGGGAGTTGTCCCGCTTTTCCCAATGGCCAGTACGTCCCTGGGCTCTCATTGGATCAAAGCGGTATCCCGTTGTATCAGTGACGTGATGGCTTTGTGTTGTCATTGCAGACGATAGAGTACGCGGAGCAGAGGATTCCCGTTCTGAACGAGTTCTGTGTGGTGTGCGACGAGCCGCACGTGTTCCAGAACGGACCCATGCTCAGGGTGAGAAAGCCACATTGACCCACACATTATTTCATAGTAGTGTTGTACAGTGGCGTCAGTTCAGAAAAAGCTAAGGTATGGCAACATGACTGGTGTCTTGCACGCGCGCCTTCGCGTGCGTGCAAGACACCAGTCATGTTGCCATACCTTAAGAAGTGCATTCTATTTCCCCCCGTTTCTACGGTTTCTTGGGCTGGATGTGGCAACCTGGAATGGTTGTTCAAGTGTAGCTAAACTTGGCATGTTAGTACTGTAAACGTGCCTTAATACCTTGTTAAAGTGACCATTTTGTTAATTTCTTTAGTTATTTTACTGCTAATTTAACAACATTATAACCAGCGCAGATAGACAAAGAGACATTCATGGATTTATATTTAAAGGTAACTTTTATTTTCCCCCCTGGGTATACCCAGGGTATGGCAGCTGCATACCCCTGCCAATGCCATACCCAATTGACGCCCCTGATTTCAAGTCAAGACCGAGTGCGGGAGGGGTTCGAGTCTCAGTCGAGACCGAGACCAACGGGGGTGGAGGCCAATAGTCAAGACCGAGACCAGATACAAAAAATTTAATCGATAAAAAATAAATAGAAAATCCTCATTTGATAGGTACTGAGTATTCCTTTTCATTGCCTTGTGTAAGCTCTGGTGCACTTTGAGAGCAACATGAAGAAGATAGATCTATGTATAATGTCATAGGTTTCTCAGGACATAATCTTGAAAAGTTTATAGTTCCTGATATTATTTGCACTTTTTGACTCATTTTCTGGACTATGAGTTTACTTACCAAACCATTTACACACATCATCTAGTAATTCATCAATGAAAAGCACTAGTCAGCTCTCTTATGTTAGTGTATATGGGTATACAATTATTTAATTGCATTGTCTTGACTCTTGACTCGAGTGGACTCGGTGGGGGAAGAGTCCCGAGACCGAGTCAAGACCGAGTAAAATCATGGGTGAGACCGAGATGAGACCGAGTCAATGAAAATTTGGACTTGAGTCCTGACTCGAGATGAGTTATTGACTCGAGTACTAGTACTACAACACTATAAGGTAGAGTCGGAAAATCAGCTGTTGATCTTTTGAGGCTGATTCTGCAAACGTCTTCTAAATCCTTTTCTGAAAAGCCTGTCTCCATACCAGCGGCGCTCAAATGTTTTAAAGTGAAAGACATATACATTTGCATTATGTTTTTCTATTTATTTATCTTATGATAAGCACATGATCACACCCAAGCGTGGCTTTATCGCGATTATTAGCGAGCGCAGTGACGCTTGCGTAACGCGACTCTGCCTATTGTAGTTCCTGAACACGCCACGATCTTGCCAATAATCACGACACCCTCCGTGTGTGTGTGTGTGTGTGTGTGTGTGTGTGTGTGTGTGTGTGTGTGTGTGTGTGTGTGTGTGTGTGTGTGTGTGTGTGTGTGTGTGTGTGTGTGTGTGTGTGTGTGTGTGTGTGTCCACAGCCCACAGTGTGTGAGAGGGAGCTGTGTGTATTCGCCTTCCAAACCCTGGGAGTGATGAACGAAGCGGCCGATGAGATCGCAACTGGAGCTCAGGTAGGGTACAGTATACAAGCACATGCTGTAAACCAGTGGTTCCCAACTTCTTTTCTGACAGGGCACCCATATACAGTGTGTATTAGGTGGGGTTGGCGAAAGGGCCTTTCTGTGTGGAGTTTGCATGTTCTCCCCGTTTCTCCTAGGGCAGTGGTTCTCATCCTGTGGGGTCGGGACCCCCAGGGGGGTCCCCAAATTATTTTGGGGGGTCCCCAGATGATTAACATTGTTTTCTCTCTCAACAGTAAACACACTAACATAAGGTTTAAGTGAATAGAGGGTATCGCACATTTCTGTGACATTTGAGGACTTTTTAAATACCTCTAAAATGAACAAATTTAACATTGGCCAAATGTGAAAATAGCCGATCTACATGCTCACAACGCCTCGCAACGCAAGATGTTGTGAGCATGTAGATCTGCTATTTTCACAATAGAACAATAGAATGTTATGCTAAATGTAATGCCTCAACTCTTAGTGCTCGTAGGGTGGGGCTGTCCTAGGGTAGGTAGTAGGTACCCTCACAAAAAACATGCTGTAATCCTGGTCTCTATACTGCCTCCCTCTGGCCAGCTGGGGCGCCTGATGGAGGTGAAAGGAACTGGTTGGAATAACGTGTTCCTTTCACGCGCTCATCCAACCGGGGAAACTCCCCCTGTCAGGTGAAAAGAAGCAACTTGGACTCCTCATGCATAGAAGGAAGCATGAGGTCAGTCCGTTGCTCTCCCCAGGTTGGCAGAGGGAGTGTAGCGCCCAGGATTACATTAGTTAATTGGCAGTGAAAAATGGGTTACAAAATCATGGGATGAAAATAAGAGCTTGTAGATCTGCTATTTTTGAAAAATCATGAAAGTCTCTTTCATGTCAAGGACCACCAAAATGTATTTGGCCACGGACCCCGATGTTTCTATGTCAGTGGTTCTTAAACTTTTTCATGTCAAGGATTCCAAATGATATGTATTTGCTCTGTGCCGCGCTGTGAGCTTGTAGATCTGCTATTTTAGAATAGCCAAAGTATACAATAATGTTTAACGAATACCCGGCAAAGAGCTGGAGCTCTAAATGCTAGGTTCCCACCTGACATAAATGTTTATGCTAATGCCAAAATGTTCCTCTTCAAGTCATGCACACGTCAAGTGACGGCTGTGAGATGAACACTATAAAAAGACACCTCTATAAAAAGACAGTGTGACATTGGATGCTGAAAGATTGATCTCCAAGCTAACAACCACAAAATGATAACTTTTCTCTGGGTGATTCCAGTGATGCAAGGTGTTGTTAGCTTTAAGATCTGTTCTCTAGGGCATTGGTTCTCAAAGTGGGGTCCTTGTTGGGTTCCAGGGGGCAACAATACTTAGTACATCGTCACAATCATTTTCATCAATATTAAAGAGGTGGTGCCATGATTTCCCCCCCCCCCCCCTCTAAAACATGATTATCAGGTATTATGATTATACTAGGAGGAAGATTTTTAATCTTTAAAGTATACAGAAAGAGTTAAAATTGGGTTTTTATGTGGCCACACCCCCAGTTCATTAAGTATGCATGGATGTCATGGTGGGTGGTGACCCAGCTGAAGTTAGCCACACCCCACATTGTTGGGTGAATGGTAATTAGGGGAGGAGTTGATACTGTGATGTAAAAGTATCTTTTGACCACAAGGTGACAGCCTCCAAGAGAAAACAAACAAATACCAAGAGAATACATAATTGCTCAGAAAAACCACACCAGGGGGTCCAATGATGTACTTTCAACCTCCTAGACACATGAAAAACAGAAAAAGTACAAAACTATGGCACCACCTCTTTAAGCCACTATATAGAGTAGTCGGGGGGTATCTTCAGAAATAGTGTCATATCCTGGAATAAATTCCTTACCAAAACATTTCTTCACTAATGTGTTTGTAAAGGTGTCTAGTAACCAGTGTTGGGTAACGCGCGTTAAGTAATATAACACATATTACTAATATATTACCGAAATGCGGTAATGACTAATATAATGCCCTACTAAAAAAAACATCGGTAATATAATGCAGTAATGCTAACTTCATTACGGCATTACTTTCCGCGTTACCAACCAGGGTCCCGTCGTCCCGTTTTAAGCCAATATGGTACGGATTTTTGTCGTGGGACCAGGTTTACCTCCTGTGCCTTCAGCCTTCCTCTCAAGTTCTGTGGCTGCGCGCTGCTGCTGCCCCGCACAGAACGGCACATATACGTAGGGACGTGCAGAGAATGTTAGAGAGGCAGGGGGCTGACATGTTAGAGAGGCAGGGGCTGAGGCAGGGCTCAAGCCCCCTTTGATGTCTATGTGTGTACATGCCTGAGCCAGGCACTGTCGGTAGGATTGGAGTGCCTGGAATTTGGAAACCATTGCGCACAGTGAGTCAGCGCACCCAGGTGTTTAGAATGATTATTAGCCTAGTAAGCTACTAAATTCCACAACATTTCAACAACTGAAGGGAAAACACACGCTAAAATGTATGCATTACTGAGAACTATCAAATCTGCCTGGTTTATATCTCCCACCCATGAACTGTAGCGCTGTGTTGGTGGATGTTTTCTCCGACGCACGGGCTGTCAGATAAAACATGCCCAAAAAACAAGAGCTATCACTCCCACAAAGTAACGTCAGAAACACAGGACACCCCAGCAGCACGCAGCAGTGTCACTCACACAACGCATCTTCTCTGATAAATCCGATCATTTTCGTTGTGTATAGCAACTGGGTGTCAATGTATAGGGATACTGGACATCTGGGCAGCTTGATGTAAAATGTGCTCTTTTGTCCAAAATATTAAGAATTAGTACATTTTCTTCAAGATGGAATTTGTTTAATCTTTTAAGTCAGATAAATAAACACACTACATTTAATAACTGAAACAATTGGCCTATATAGTAAGTATTACTGTACACTACAGTAGGCCTATAGGCTGCACTATAATGACATAATTTATTGACAGGCCAATTTGTAAAAAAAAAAAATATATATATATATATATATATATATATATATATATATATATATATATATATATATATATATGTGTGTGTGTGTAATTGTTCAATTTAAACATTTTGGTAAAAGTAACGTTAAAGTAATAAGTAATATATTACATATTACTCTAGTGCAGACAGTAATATGTAACAAAAATATTACTTTAAAATGAAGGTAATAAGTAATCAGTATATATTACCAAAAAAAGTAACGCTACCCAACACTGCTAGCAACACACCTCACAAAGACTGAAATTCAGTTTCCCTAGGAGAATCCTTGACAGCTGCTGAAAGTTGGCGTCCCATTAAATTAACTATACAGGATAAATATGCTTTAACTAGCATGTGAGGGGTCAAACTAGGGTTCTTTCATGATTCTGAATCCATTGCAAGCATTTGTTTTGCAAAAAAAAAAACAATCCTTGGACAAAGAATGGCCCCACAAAACTATGGTTTAGTGATGAGTCATCACTTTTCAAATTTTTGTGAAAAGTGATTAAAGTGATTTACCCCAAGGAATGTTTTTGTGCAAAACAAATGCTTGCAATGGATTCAGAATCATGAAAAACTCCTAGTTTGACCCCTCACATGCTACTTAAAGCATATTTATTTTTGTGTGTTTTATCCTTTATAGTTAATTTAATGGGATGGCAACTTTTAGCAGTTGTCAATGATTCTCATAGGGAAACTGAATTTCGGTCTTTGTGGGATGTGTTACTAGACACCTTTACAAACACATTGGTGAAGAAATGTTTTTGTAAGGAATTTATTCCAGGACTTTTTAAGATATTCCCCGACTATAGCGAAGTCCTCGCTCATCCCCTGGTTCCCGGAAGTATGGGTCATCTTAAAATCCTCTCATATAAGTATCAAATTTGATGTCAGTATTTTCTAGTCAAAATGTTGTTAAAATGGGTTTAAATTCGAAATGATTTAAATGATTCTTAAATCTTCTCTTCTGTGGTTTTCTGGCAGAGAGAGAGAGAGAAAGAGAGAGAGAGAGAGAGAGAGAGAGAGAGAGAGAGAGAGAGAGATAAGAGAGAGAGAGAGACTGTTTTTTGACCATTGTTTCTCCATGTCTTTGTGCAGGTAGTAGATCTGTTAGTGTCCATGTGTCGCTCTGCTCTGGAGTCGCCCAGGAAAGTTGTCATTTTTGAGCCATATCCCTCTGTGGTCGATCCCAACGATCCCCAGACTCTGGCCTTCAACCCCAGGGTATGTACTGTCTACACTGCAAAACTCATGTTAGTCTATACCCCAGGGTATGTACTGTTACTGTATACACTGTTCAAACTCATGTTAGTCTATACCCCAGGGTATGTACTGTTACTGTATACCCATGTTAGTCTATAGATACCCCAGGGTATGTACTGTCTACACTGCAAAATTCATGTTAGTCTATACCCCAGGGTATGTACTGTTACTGTATAAACTCATGTTAGTTTATACCCCAGGGTATGTACTGTTACTGTATGCACTGTATAAACCCATGTTAGTCTATAGATACCCCAGGGTATGTGCTGTATGCACTGCAAAACTCATGTAGTCTATACCCCAGGGTATGTGATGTATGCACTGCAAAACTCATGTTCAACCCCAGGGTATGTACTGTATGCAATGCAAATGTAATGTTAGTCTACAGATAGATAGATAGATAGATAGATAGATAGATAGATAGATAGATAGATAGTTGTTTTTTTATCTTTTTTTTTTAATGTTAATTCATTTTTTTAATAATAGATTTGTTTAAAAAAATATGAAAAATCGGTTTGTGAACGTAATAGCAGGATTGGAATCGTATCGTGAGTTGAGTGAATTGTTACATGCCAGATAGATAGATAGATCGTTGAGTAGCGTTAAATCCATACTCAAAGTATTTCTCCGCTTCGGGCGGACTACAGCGGAGTTCATTTTAGGGAGAGCTTTCAGCTTTCAGTTCATTCAAAGTTCCTCTAAAATACAGAACACACCCAGGCTCAAAATAGACACATGCTGCTCCATTTGCACCGCTTGACTCTGTTGTTGTTTTTTCTTTTCTTTCTTTTTTTTTTTCCTTTTCTTTCCTTACAGAAAAAGGACTATGATCGTGTGATGAGAGCTCTGGACAGCCTTACATCTATTCGGGAGATGACCCAGGTGTGAGGACATTCACTCATTCTTTCTACCGGTTCTGACCAGTGTTAATTTTGGCAGCAAATTTTTGATTTAGTTTTAGTTCCAGTCTTTTGAATAAAATGCAATTTAGTTTTAGTCATATTTTAGTAATCTGAAATGTTTTAGTTTTAGTCTAGTTTTAGTCGACGAAATTTCATAATATTTTAGTCGACTAAATGTACAGTTGATTTTGTCGACAAAACATTTTTGTCAGGCTTTGATGGTGTCGTAATGGCTGATTTTACACACTTGGTTGCACTCTGAAAATAGTCGATCTACAAGCTCACAACGTGTTGCGATGCGACGCGTTGTGAGCTTGTAGATCTGCTATTTTCAGAGTGCAACACCCGATTGCAACCAGACATTAAATTGCTTGTCTTTTAGTTCTACTGGATCTCTTCTCAATATATTTAGTCATAGTTTTAGTCATTATAGCTTAGTTTTTATTTAGTTTCTATTTAGTTTTCGTCAGTGAAAAAAGGTAGTCAACGAACATTTTTCGTCGACAAAATCAACACCGGTTCTCACTGATTTATAGTTGTGTCGCACACTACGATGAATTAGCTTTTTGTTAAGCTACAAGGTGTGCTGACTGACTTTCGGTGTTTTATCGGTTTGATCTGTATACATATATACTGCAGAGGTCTTCAACAGGGGGTCTGGGACCCCTAGGGGTCCTCAGAGTAAATACAGGGGGTCCTCCAAATCTTTGTGTGATAGAAACCTTTTTTCCCCTTTTTTATATTAACCACTTGAACCCTAACATCCATATTCTGATAACCTTAGCCAAAAATAGCAGATCTACAAGCTCACAACGCCTCGCGCTGCGAGGCGTTGTGAGCTTATAGATCGGCTATTTTCGGCAAAAAGGTTTGGTTTATAGGGGAAAAAGAGCAGACTAAGTACAGAGTGAAAGGCCAAGTGTATTAAGTACTGACGGTTCAAGTGGTTACATATCTGATCTAACACAAATTGACATGAATCCAAAATACACTGATGATTGTGCTGTCAAATGATGAAACTATATGGAATCTGGGGGTCCCTGCTTCATCTCTCTCTCAGCTAAGGGGTCCTTGGCCTGAAAACGTTGAAGACCCCTGATATACTGTATATAATAACTACTCGGTTATTTTTTGTATTTTTTTTATTTTTTTTTAATTTCCTGCAAAGTAACTGTTTTTGACAACATACGTTTACAACGCATAGTGAGTGATATGAAAGCAGCATGAAAGGAGATGTATAATGTCTTGTGTCGTCGTCGTCTCCGCAGGCCCCTTACCTAGAGATCAAGAAACAGATGGACAGACATGACCCCCTGGCTCACCCACTGCTACAATGGTAAGACCCTTCTTCACTTACCCGCAAACAAGCACCGCGAGATCCTGGAAGTCACACAGGAGTTTGCTGTGTGCATTTGTTGCTGACTAGAATTGAATTACAACTGCAGTATAATCCAATCCACTTTTTTTTCTGTTCTTATTTTTTATTTTTTATTTTTTTTTAACAAGCAAACACATCTGAGAAATATTCTACTACAGGGTTCCCCAATTAGTTTTCCCCAAGGGCCGAATTATGTCTAGGGTACCAAGCCGAGGGCCACAACATTGCAGGGGACGACGGCAGCGTTCCCGCTACTCCAGCGACAGTTCAGATATCGTCGTTGTCGGGTGAAAATCTTGTATGTCCAAAACCATTCGTTTTGCATTTATCATTTTAAAAATGATTTAAACTAGTGAAAACAGTCGATCTACAAGCACACAACGCCAAGTCTTTTGCTGCCATGTCCAAAACACTTTCTCCTACACAAGCGTTCCCAACACAACTGCCTGCGGTAACGTGAGCCTCAGCTCGATAGAGAACTATCGAGGTATCAACATGCAAGGTATACATATCGATGAAGACGGCTTGAAATGAGGTATTGCTGTATGTAACAGACACACTATGCATTCACGTAGCACATGCAAAAAAGCAGTCCATCTGTAACCAGGTGTCGTTAATTCAATAAAACCATTGTTGGAAAATGGAAACAAGGCATTTAATTTCTTTATTCTATGTGTACTACTGTGCAGTGTGCATGCATAGATATGCTATTCATTATCTAGGTTAGGCAGGCAGTGGACCTAAAGCAGAAAAACGTTAAAAATGATATTCAACAGACAACAACGTTATCGAATATCAAAGGTTTTCTTAATATCGTCCAGCCCTACCTTCTATGTTACAAAAGATGCCATCCAAGTTTACTTTTTATGTAGGCATTGTATTTTTTAATAAGACGGGCAATATTAAATCCTGTTGGTTATTGATTAATCACCAGATTCGAGGGAGAGGCGGGGGCGAGTCATGGCAAGTGATTTTCATTCAGCCCAAATCCGTCTCTCTTTCATTTCAAATGGGGTATCCTTTGACTGGGTGGTGGTGATAACTTAACTGACACAAGGTATTTATAAACATAGCCTACTGGATGATGGAGACATTTGACTTTAATTAAATCTTGATCAGGGGAATTCTTCTGCTCTGTCCTCTGTGGTGCCGGGTGCACTCTGCCTGCGTATGCGAGGTTCATCTCCAGACATGTGGTTCGCGGCCCCAACAGGATCAGCTTGTAGCGGAGGAGGGTCGGCGCTCCAAGGAGTGGAGGAAAATCCTCCCTCCACTGCCACTCGTACCCATTTTAACTCATTTACTGCCTCTCCCGATAGTCCCGTTAAAATCCCTATGTACCTCTCTGCCGGTCCCGATAGTCCCGAGACTTTAATATGCTTTAATCGCCATAAAACATTAAAAAGTAAAATCGCTGTTTTATCTGAGATCGGTGTCTAATCGCCCGAAGTGTTTCCGGATGCATTTCCGGTCTGCGCCGTGTATGACTTCCGTATCCGGTCGGATATAGCTAGTAACACAATGAATAAAAGCTGAACCCCACCATATTTTCAGTTTGGTTTACACATTGTTAATGTATTCTTTCATGTATTAATTAAACCCCTAATTTAATTCCCAATGTGTAGGATTTATCTGTCCATAGTCTAGTTTGTTCTGTTCTACTTGGTTTTATTCTTTTCCCATGACCTACATTTCACCTGGGTGTTGTTTTGTATGTTAGAGTGTGTGTGTGTGTGTGTGTGTGTGTGTGTGTGTGTGTGTGTGTGTGTGTGTGTGTGTGTGTGTGCGTGTGCGTGTGCTGTATATAAGAGAGGTTCAATTTGATACATGTGCCGTCAGGATTATGACATTTTATATGATGATTAATTGTCACTCAAATAATTGCGATTAACGATTTCATTTAGTTTTTTGTCGTTGACAATTACATTTATTTTTGGCTTGTAGGCTTTGAAGTTTGAAGTATGGCAGATATGACTCATAACCTAAATATACAAAGAAATGACAACTTTATACTTAATATTTGACAACTTTATACATAAAATAGCCGATTTACAAGCTCACAATCGCATCGCAACGCATTGTGAGCTTGTAGATCTGCTTTACACTATGTTTTTGAAAATGTTTGAAAATATATGAATATTTTTCAACATGGAAACGATTATGACGACTATGACAAAATAATTGTGATTATGTCAAATAATGATGTAATAATTGTGACAGGCTGATGTGTGAGTGTGTGTAAGTTGTAAGGTGCAGGTTTAAGATAAGCCTGAATCAGGTGAGTTATGATATGGAATATGGTGTTTCATGGATTAATAAAACAGGTTTTCTTGTGTTTGCAGGGTGATATCCAGTAACAGGTCGCACATTGTCAAACTTCCGGTCACCAGAGTGAGTGACATTCTATACCATTTGTTGTCAAAGCAAGATTGTATTTACATTTTATTGATTGATTGATTTTGTATTATATAGCAACAGATCAACATGAACAAAGTTCTAATAGATTTAATTTATGATCAACCACTTAACCCTGTATTACACTTTGTTGCGCAATTAGCCAGTAGCTATGCCCCTCCCATAAAGCTTTTGTCCAATGCTAGCTTAGAATAACTTCCTGCTTGCCAAGGTTTGCCTTGGCAACAGCCTTGGCAAGCTGCTGGTTGCTAAGCTAGCATTGGACAAAAGCCTTTAGGGGAGGGGTATAGCTACTGGCTAATTGTGGTATACGAAAATAGCCGATCTGCAAGCTCACATATGCGCCGAGGTGGGATCTTGCAGATCAGCCATAATCATGATTTGTAATAATATTTAAAATCCACAAAGTAACTAGAAGTAGAAGTTTTTGAATAAATGTAGTGGAGTAAAACTACAATATTTGTATCCGAAATGTAGTGGAGTAGAAGTAAAAGTATTGGAAATTGTAACTACTCAAGTCAAGTACAGATACCTCAAAATTGTACAGCACTTGATTAAATGTACTTAGTTACTTTACACCAGTGGTTCTCAACCAGGGGGGGGGTCCCCAAATTATGATGGGGGGTCCCCAGATGTTTAGCTTGATGTGCAACATTGTTTTCTCACTCAACAGTGAACATATATGCTCATTTCTAAAGTAACAATTTAAGGACTTTTTAATACCTCTAAAATGACAAAAACATTGACCAAATTGTCAAATATTAGAGGCAGAAATTGTGAAAATTGCTAAAATGATAAAAAAAAAAACATTTATCAAATTGTCAAATATTAGAAGCAGTAATTGTGAAAATAGCTGATCTACATGCTCACAACGCCTTGCAACGCGAGGCATTGTGAGCATGTAGATCTGCTATTTTCACAATAGAACCGAGTTATACAAAATGTAATGCCTCAACTCTTAGTGCTCGTCAGGGTGGGGGGTTCCCCAGTTAAAGGTGTATTCAGTGATAATGAAAGTGGCCGTGGGTCATCTTGTCCCTTACTGGCCTTACAGCGCGGAAATGTTTAGTTTTTTATAGAATTTTTACACCATTATAATGTTCTCGTTTTGATCATTAGACCAAATCACTGAATATTGGTAGGCCTACGTCTCCAGCTTCAGGATATGTATGATACTGATTTACTACGAGACTGTGGCATTTTATGAGTTTAGTAGTTTACAATCTAGGCATTTAGCACACGTTCTTAATTCAGAGCGACTGTGGTTCTCAAAACCTTTATTTTGACCATCATAACTAAACATCATAACATAACTACGGCCATAGATTGGTCGAGGACTGGCTGGCCACCTCTGAAAACCGAATCTAGCTATGCTCGTAACACGGGCCATGGTGGAAGTCCTTATATGGTCAGCACACATTCTAATGAGGAGAATGAATGGAAAATGTACCAATTATATTTTTATTTGAATGAAATACAATCACTGAATATACCTTTAAAATATTATTATTTTGGGGGTCACGGCTTTATGCCTCTGCAGAGGCTTTTTAGTCCATGTTGTCGACTGACTTGTTCCTCTCTCTTCCCGGGCCGAGCAGCAACTGAAGTTCATGCACACGCCACATCAGTTCCTGCTGCTCAGCAGCCCTCCTGCCAAAGAGTCCAACTTCAGAGCTGCCAAGAACCACTTTGGCAGCACGTTTGCCTTCCAGTGAGTTCCACATTCACCACGCCAACTCGCTTCCATCCGTTTAGGCACTGTGGGGTCTTCAACAGGGGGGTCCGGAGACCACTATAGGGGGTCCTCGGAGCTACTATTATGAGGGCAGCCAAATCTTTGTGTGATAGGGACTAGGAGTGGGTGATATGGAAAAATATTTTTTATAAGGCTCCCTCATTGCATCACAATACATACGATATTTCTGAAAAGGCATATCGTGGAGACATTGGATCGTCTCAACGATATTTATCACCATATCGCCCAGCAGTAATAGGAACTTTTTATTCATAGTACTTTACCGACTTTATTCCATCCATCTTCCATCCCCTCTTATATAAACTTTTTTTTGCGCTACCTCAGTTTTGGTGGCGTGCAATTGGGCCATTTGTCAAATCGGTGGCTTCAATCGGGAATCGATTCCTTGCATTTTGCTAAGAGATATGTTATATAGTTTAATTTATATACATTTATTTGTGAATACATTTTCTCCATTGACTTTAATTAAAAGTTAACTTTTAACTTCCCAACGTCCCAAATATGGAGATGACTGACACATAACGGGTTTGGTATGAAATAGGGTCTTCTGTCTGTGTTTAAATGCCACCATGACAATCTGTTTGTTGTTGTTGTTGTTGTTGTTGTTGTGTTTAGTGGATCACACATTGAGAACTGGCATTCTATACTGAGGAATGGGCTAGTGGTGGCCTCCAATACCAGACTGCAGGTACTGTGCACTTAACGTAAATCACAACATTACTGTACTCTTCAAACAGTAGTTCTAAGCCTGTGGAAGTTTTTGTATAGTACTTTTTGCATACTCGTTTCTCAATACAAACGTCTGATTTCTCTTTTGGGTCACAAGCTAAAACAGTTTGGGAACCGCTGGTCCTCTGTACTTCTGAAAGCCAATGAATTTCTCTTGTTTATGTCTGTGTTGTACAGCTGCACGGCGCCATCTATGGGAACGGGATATATCTCAGCCCCATGTCAAGCATATCCTTTGGCTACTCAGGTAAACCAGCTGACTGCACACAGATGGTGTGACATGATGTGACACATGCAGGGGTGTCACACCAAATTCTGGGCCCTGGGTACAAGGATTCACTGCGGGCCCCCCATGAATGTTCTTCGTTGGGGGAGGGGGTTTAACCCATTTAGACTGGGAACGGATTATTTTGTGCTTTAACTATTGAAAAATAGCAGATCTACAAGCTCACAGGTGCCGCGCTGCGAGCTTGTAGATCTGTTATTTTTTGAAAAATCGTGAAAATTTGTGCAAGTCTTTGAATATTTCAAATCCTTCTAAGGTTTTTTTGAAAAACGTATGTTTCCCATCTCATAATATTTAGTTCCAGGGAATCCCCAGATGCAAAATTTGAGTTACAAATGTTCGCTTAAAAAATACATGCAGTATATTTCAAAATTTGTACACATTTTCATAACTTTTAAAAAATAGCAGATCTACAAGCTCGCAGCGCGCTGTGAGCTTGTATACCTGCTATTTTTCAATAGCTAAATAATGAAGTGCTAAATGGTGCTCTCATAACTCGGCCTGGTTGGGGTGTGGATTACTGGAGCTCACATAGCAGTGTAGTGCCTCAAGAAACTAAGATACCTGTACCAAATGAAACGAGCATCTGTCTAAACAGCATGCTATCTAAATAACGCTCTGTACATTTGAAACTATTTTGTGGGTTTCATTTGTAATCCTAAAGCGGTCTTGTTGAGGTCCAACACAGGTGTTTTTCGATTCAATCAGAACACCTGTGTTGGTCCCCAACATGACCACTGTAGGACAACAAATGAAATATTGTAATACTTATCACTTGGTATCAAAAGTAATATATTAAATTACATTACTGCAAGTGATAAGATGGTGTATCAAACGCTGCAGTTTTAGGTAACAGCGTTTTTTTTTTTGTTTTTCGTTCAACAGGGATGAACAAAAAGCAACAAAAAGTGACTTCGAAGGACGAAAATACGGCTAGCAGCAAGACCAACTTACATCTGCAGGTAATCTGTAGTAGACTTTACAAGGGGTACACTACTTCAATAACGTCTTTGGATTAATGTTGATAACTACTGTATATTGTCGCTGTAGGGCAGAAACCTTGTTTCTCCAAATGTTTACCTTTTTTATGTTTTTCCGCCATTGAACGCCCTATTTCATCATGCAAGAGTGTCAAGCTCACAACTAGCTTGAGTTCTTAGAGCTGCTAATTCCGCCACATTCTGTTTCTATTGGCTGCACATTTCTAAATTGACAATTTAAGGACTTTTTAATACCTCTAAAAAGACAAATTAAACACTGGCTAAATTGTCAAATATTAGAGGCAGAAATTGTGAAAATAGCCGATCTACATGCTCACAACGTCTCGCAGCACGAGGCGTTGTGAGCATAGTTCAAATATGATTCTTTTGGGGGTCGCGGCCAGAAAAGGTTGAGAACCACTGGCCTAATATGACCTGCCTGGGTCTCCTGTGGTTTAATGTCCACCTTCTCCATTTGCAGTCACAGAAGAAAGGCCAACAACCACAGTTCCTGCAGAGTCGCAATCTGAAGTGCATTGCCTTATGTGAAGGTAAGTGACCACATCACCACCCCTTTTCTTTGACGATGGCTGGCCAGATTGCTGACATACCGGTAGAAACATAGGGTTTTTCAAAAAATCTTAGAAGGATTCAAAAGACACTTATAGAATCGGGTCAAAATTCAAATTTTCACGATTAAAAAAAAAAAATAGCAGATCTACAAGTTCGCAGCGCGGCACTCGGTGCCGCGCTGTGAGCTTGTATATCTGCTATTTTTCAACAGTTAAAGCATAAAATAATGATACACAATAATGTGTACCCGTTCTAAATGGGTTAAATAGTGTAGCGTGTGCATCATATTCAGGAGTCTGCCATGACAGTAGTCGCACCGTGGGCCACGTGTGGTCCCGAGGGGTCGTGTTAAGGGCCCCCAGGGGCCACAAGGCACACCGTTGCTCCAATGATCACCGAGCATGACTCGAATGCTGTTCAGGGGTTTGCCATGGGAGGCACGGTGGCGCAGTGCTTAGCGCTTCGCCTCACAGCTAGAAGGTCCTGGGTTCGATTCCCGCCGGGGGACGCTGTGGGCGCTGGCGGCGTGTTCCTCCTCCGCATCATCAGCGCCCACACCCTAGGTGGGGTTGGCGATAGGGCCTTTCTGTGTGGAGTTTGCATGTTCTCCCCGTGTCTCCTAGGGTTGATACCCTCACAAAAACATGCACGTAATCCTGGTCTCAATAATGCCTCCCCCTGGCCAGCCGGGGCGCCTGATGGAGGGGAAAGGAGCTGGTTGGAATAACGTGTTCCTTCCACGCGCTACGTCCAAACCAGGGAAATCTCCACTGTCAGGTGAAAAGAAGCAACTTGGACTCCTCATGCAGTGAAGGAAGCATGAGGTCAGTCCGTTGTCTCCCCAGGTTGGCAGAGGGAGAGCAGAGCCCAGGATTACATAGGCAATTGGCACTGGGTGAACAAAAATGGGTTACAAAATTGTGGGATAAAAATTATAAAAAAAAAAAAAGGGGGTCTGCCATGACAATGGTCACACAAAATAAATTGCACACACATGGGGACACTACAGTATAGTGTTACAGCAGTGTCTAAAGGCCAGACCATACCAATGCAACTATAGTTGCAAGTCCTTGCAACAAAACGGTTTTAATGGTTGGCAAGTAATTGCAAGTAGTTCCATGTCGCGAGTGAGTTGCAAGGGGTTGCAGTGGTGTGGACTGGCCGTAACATTTCAAACTGCCTCAACTTGGTTACCATTGCTCTGATCTACCTTGATCAGAGCTTGGGCGATATGGAAAAATACAATATCACAATATACTAGCCCTTACCCGTTCAAAGATATGAGCTCCAAAATGATGTGCAGTGTGTGGGTTATGGGATGTGCACTGTGCACACAGTATATGAGGGATGGAAAGTAACTTTAACTGGTGCTTGCATGATGTAGGAGCATCAATGTAAGAAACCCGTTTTGTTTAATGGCTACAGAGATACTGTTCCCCCCCCCCCCCCCAGCCCGCCCGCCCACCCGCCTGCACACACACCCGCCTGCCTGCACACACACACACACACACACACACACACACACACACACACACACACACACACAGAGCTGGTTAAACATTTTGCCTCAAGCTAGATGCAGAATAGATGTGCCTCATGCTAGATGCAGAATAGATAGTAGATACACCATAAAAATGCTAATATACAGCATACGATTTGTGAAAGTGACAAACGGGCTTCACAGTTATGTCAGGTGTGTTCATATGCTAATGGTGATGCGATTTCAGATCAATTGCTCCAGCCACTGAGGAGAAACGCTGTGACAGACACTCACTCAGACAGACAGACATTCGCAAAATTATAGTATAGATATAACGAAAACTAACGTAAAAAGGAGTAACAGACCATGTAGACCAGTGGTCCTCATTTTGGGAGGTCTAAATTGATCCTTACAAGTATATAACTCTGACATTATACAAATGCAACCAAATTGGTTTCATTTGTATACTGTCAGAGTTAAGGGGAGACCTTTACATTTTAAAGTTTGAGAACTACTGATTTAGACCAAAATGCAGGTTTAAATTAAATTCTGCAATGAATCTCTGTATTAACAATTCAACAGGATTTTTTTTATAAGGCTCCCTCATTGTATCACGATATATACGATATCTCTGAAAAGGAAATATCGTGGAGACATTGCATCGTCTCAACGTATGTATCACCATATCGCCCACCCCTAGATCAAGGCCATATAGGACTGGCTTGGACGTGGCATTGTGGCCTGTAATCTGAGCTCAGTTTAAGCCAATTAGACCTGGAAAGCATCTGTGTGACTTTTAGATTTGAACCACTTTAACCATTATATTTTACTTTAACTATTCAAAAAATAGCAGATATGCAAGCTCATAGCACGGCACTCTGCTATTTTTGCAAAGAATCATGACAATTTCTGCAAATCTTTTAATATACTGTGTATATATGTCATAGTATATTAGAGAAACAGCACATTCGAGACGCGGAGCACTCGTGGTGCGGCACGGGGCGGAGCAAGCGGTCGCCTCAACAACGTACTCCAGGCGGTGCGCCGCTCTATTGTCCACGACACTGCGAGCGGCTACCGAAGCCCCCCTGTATCCACGAAGCCCAAACGAGTTACGAGGCCCCCCTGGGTCCACGAAGCCCCAAGCGGCGCGAAGGCCAGCGGACCTTGGTCCTGCTCTTCGCCCCCGAGCGCCGCAGGCGCGAGTGGCCGCGAAGAGCGGGCCAGGGCCGCGCGGCCGGCGGAGCGCCGCGCGAGTTACGAAGCCGTGGTGAATGCAATCGTTATATTTATGCCCAGGCCGTAAGGCCTGGGCAAGCGCACGTTAAACGCCCTGTCCAAGTGACTACAATGGAGCTAATGGCTAGGCTAGGCTAGGCTAGGCTAGGCTAGGCTAGGCTAGTAAATAAAGAGTAAACACTTCCGGTCTGCGGCGAGTTCAAAGCGTGACGTAACTCTCTTATATACACTCTGGTGAATGGCAGAGCAGTGGCTGACGTCGCCATCTGGTGGTGATTAGTGTGTGGTGAACGTCAAAACGAGTGCTCCTTGACAACTTTTACTGGTTTCTTGAACATACTGTAACATATATATATGTCATAGTATATTAGAGAAACAGCACATTCGAGACGCGGAGCACTCGTGGTGCGGCACGGGGCGGAGCAAGCGGTCGCCACAATAACGTACTCCAGGCGGTGCGCCGCTCTATTGTCCACGACACTGCGAGCGGCTACCGAAGCCCCCCTGTATCCACGAAGCCCAAACGAGTTACGAGGCCCCCCTGGGTCCACGAAGCCCCAAGCGGCGCGAAGGCCAGCGGACCTTGGTCCTGCTCTTCGCCCCCGAGCGCCGCAGGCGCGAGTGGCCGCGAAGAGCGGGCCAGGGCCGCGCGGCCGGCGGAGCGCCGCGCGAGTTACGAAGCCGTGGTGAATGCAATCGTTATATTTATGCCCAGGCCGTAAGGCCTGGGCAAGCGCACGTTAAACGCCCTGTCCAAGTGACTACAATGGAGCTAATGGCTAGGCTAGGCTAGGCTAGGCTAGGCTAGTAAATAAAGAGTAAACACTTCCGGTCTGCGGCGAGTTCAAAGCGTGACGTAACTCTCTTATATACACTCTGGTGAATGGCAGAGCAGTGGCTGACGTCGCCATCTGGTGGTGATTAGTGTGTGGTGAACGTCAAAACGAGTGCTCCTTGACAACTTTTACTGGTTTCTTGAACATACTGTAACATATATATATATATATATATATATATATATATACTAGAAAGGGCCGCAAAAGTCTAGAGTTCAGGCCGCTGTGCGGCCTTCACCGCCATGTTGCGGCAGTGTGGTGTGTGTAATGGCCAAATATGGGTAATTCTTTTTTTGAGAAAAAATAGTTTTTTGATAAAAAATAGTTTTTTGATAAAAAATAGTTTTTTGATAAAAAATAGTTTTTTGAGAAAAAAAAGTTTTTTGAGGAAAAAAAAGTTTTTTGAGAAAAAAAAAGTTTTTTGAGAAAAAAAAGTTTTTTGAGAAAAAAAAAGTTTTTTGAGAAAAAAAAAGTTTTTTGAGAAAAGAATTTTGGAAAAAAAAACGTGTGCGCACACACATGCACACGCACACACACACACACACACACACACCCCTCTGTTGTAATTCGATACTCTACTCTGCTCAGCTCCTCTCCCCCCTCCCTCCCCCCCCCCCCTCCCTCTGTAACTTGATACTCTGATGATCATTTTGACGTTTGAGCACTGGCCAGAATGGTCAGAATACTCTGTCAGGACTGGCTGCTCTGCGTGAGGCGAGATTTTGTTAAATTGAAATAAATGCGGTTCAAAGAGTGGCATGTTTAAAATGTGGACAGTGGGAAATTTTCACGTTTGTTCGACGTGGTGGCTATGTTTGTGAGAGGTGGAATATGTAGCTAAACATTCTGGTTTAGGTTTGCCTCCAATTGATCCAATATAGATGCTTGATATATATATATATATTTTTTTTTCTATAGCTAACATTTGTTACTGAAATTTCTCTTTCCTGGGTCCCTTGGAACAAAATATTTTGAGATGAGGGTCCACGGTCAAATACATACCAGGGCCTTTTCCACCAAAAGAACCTTGGTTCCAGAACCAGTGCCGGTTCAACTTTCTTGGAACCTTGGTTTGTTCTTGCGAACCGGCTTGCGTTTCCACCAGATTGAACCATGATTGAACCAGAGGAACCAAGGATTTTGTGGTTCCCGTTCGGAACCAACTTTTACGGTTCGGAAACCAACTCAGTTCTCGGTGGAAAAGCGCACCTCTGGTTCATCCCATAGGCGGGAGAAAGAACCAGAACCGGTTCTTTGCCGGTGGAAAAGGCCCCATAGAGTACTGTACATTCTAGGCGTCCTTGACATGAAAAGTTTGAGCACCACTGATATAGAAACAGACTGTACGTTTTTTTTTTTTTTTTTTTTTTGCTGTAAAACTGTTAAGTGTTTAGAATACATTTGTAGAATGGGGATGGCCTGATGAAGGTCTGAAGAGACCGAAACGTTGCTGAATAAAGTTATAAGTGAAGACAGTATCTACTACACTGTTCCAACGCACCTGTCCTAGTAGGTGTGCAATAGGACCTCTCTTCTTAGAATGGGGATGGTAAAACAAAGCCTTCTCCTTGCAGTGATCACTTCTCCTGACCTGCACAAGCATGGAGACATCTGGGTCGTTCCCAGCACTGATCACGTCTGCACCAGGTTCTTCTTTGTGTGAGTATTACGTAATAATGCCATATTATAGACACAGTGGTGGGAATTTGAGGTGTTTGTGTACTTTGCTTGAGCAGTTCAAATTTCTGGTATCCACCAAATCTGGTATCCACATTTTGTACTTTTACTTCACTACAATAATTTACAAACTTTACGTCGTAGATTTTGATTATTATTACAAAGCATTAACCACTTCAGCTCTATATACATTTCGGCTATTTGAAAATAGACGATCTACAAGCTCTCAATGCGTCACGATGCGACGCAAAAGTGAACTTGTAGATCAGCTATTTTTAGCTATTTTCAAAAAAGGTAGACGACGGATATTTCTCGTCATAGTTTCAGTCCAAGTTTCCCCCGAATTATTCCCGATATCTTTGCGTGCCATGACCAAACATTCCAAAATCGGATCGCCGATCCACGGAGCCCAATAGTACTTCCGTTTTGGGACCCGAAGTGGTATTTTTGGGGGCGGGACAAGACGTTTCTCTGTGTCCACATTCTACTGCGTTTACTTCTACAATCGCGAACGAAAGTTGCGGCGTATAACGCGAAAATCACAGTTTTGCGGGGCAGTCAATGAGTTAACGCCATCTCTTTGCGGTCTCTTTCTCCTGGACTGACAGCTACGAGGACGGACAGGTCGGAGACACGAGCATCAACACACAGGACCCGAGCATCCACCGCGAGATCCTGAGAGTCATCGGCAACCAGACAGCCACGGGATGAAACCCCGCCCCTCATGCAATATACTCCGCCACCTCCAGGGGGGGGCGGCAGCTGCACCTCTGCCCCTTTAGGCCACACCCACCCTGAGACAGCTGTGGGGGAGGGGGAGGGGGGTGGCGGGCGGTGGTCCTACAAATGTAAACTAAGTGATTTTAGGGGGGGGGAAAAAGCGTTCAAAAATCAAAGAGTCGCTATGGTCGTTTTAAATACGGTGGGGCAGAACCACTTCTATTTTCAACTGAAATAATGACGACGACAAAAAAAAAAAAAGAGCAAACATTTTTCTAAGGTTTATATTGAACATGGAAACTAAGCGTTTTTTCTTTTACTTTCTCCTGAAGACGGTTACGCGCCGCGGTGTATTGCTGACGTGACTTTTTTTACGAGAACATTTAAAACGGTAGAACTCTGGCGAATATTTTGAGACTTCTTCTGGTAGTCAAAGGGCCTTTTCCAGAAAAGAAAAAAACAAACAAACAAGACAAACTTTCTTGTTTTAAGAAAAGGTACAAAGCGTGACCTTGTTTACGAAGAGTTGTACCTTTTTAAAAGTACAATGTACTTTCTGTACACACCGGAAAGTGTTGTTATACGCACTTTATTTTTCCTATTGTAATATAGGCCTATTTGTTCCCAACTACTCATTATCTGAAAAAAGAATAAGAAAATAGTTTTCAAGTATTTTCAACAGTAGTGAATAATATGGAGATTTTCCGACTGAATGACACTCAAAAGACAAGTTATAGTCAAGTGAGGTCAGAATCTTGATTTAAGTTTTTTTTTAATGTCGGGCAGACACCTTTTATCTCCATATTCAAACTGTTTGTGTTTTTCTTTTCTTTTTTTTTCATAAATTAAAACCCAACTTCTTACTACAGTGTCGCATAAACGCATCAAAAGTAGCAGATCCACAAGCCCGAAATGTGGTTCGAAGCGGCTCGTTTTGAGCTTGTAGATCTGCATTTTTTTTTGCTATTTTTGAATGTGAATGCAAAAAAAGTTACAGTTTTGGATATGAGGTTTCCACTCAGACAGAGACAAAATAGTAAATCCTATCACATTATAATATAATGTGAAAAATGTTCTAGTTACAACATGTTTTAACAAGAAAACACCTTGTTACAACCCTGACATGGCAGGCATGCTTCTATAAAAATAGGGAAGAGATTAACACAATTTATTTTAGTTACATGGTGTGATGCATATTGCAGAGAAGCCCTGGTCCAATCCACTTTTGAAACCGAAAATGTAGTAATAATCAACCGATTTTTTTTTTTCACTCAATTATTATGTTTATTATTATTATTATTACCAGGCTAGGTGGCACACGACTTTGATTGAATGTTATTTTCTGGCTAAAAAGTGGACTTTACACAAACGTTGGGGATCGGTCTTCCCACCACGGAGAGAGAGTAGGCTTTCAACAATTGAATAACATCTTTGTTTTCTGTTCATAGTGAATGTATGTTGTATATTTGGACAGAAGTGTAGACTTCATTCGAATGAGGAAAATACACGTTGTCTGATAGCGTTAAGGAGAACTAAGGCTACAGTATATCGTCACTGTCAGGCAGAAATCTCGTATCCAAGTTTCAAATGTGTTTTTTTTTTTTTAAATGAAAGCCCTACTGCATACAAAAGTGTCGCACAAAAGTAGTGAAAATAGCAGATCTAAAAATGCCTTGCATCGCGAGGCGTTGTGTGCTTGTAGATCGGCTATTTTCACTATTTTAAATTGTTTTTAAGATACCGGTAATAACAAAAAAAGGAAGGTTTTGGACATACAAGGTTTCTACCCGACAGAGACGACATGGACCAGAGCTCATTGCACATATTGTGGGTGTCGGGGAGAAACCTCTTGGACCCTGTTTTTGTCCCTGCTAAACCCTGAACTTATTTTACTTTTTTTACCATTCTGGAAAAAAATGAAAAAAAAAATGAAAAAACTTCAAATAGCTGATCTGCAAGCTCACAATGCGTAGATATAGATCGGCTAGTTCACTGGTGGGGGGGGGGGGGGGGGGGGGTCCCCAAATTATTTTGGTGGGGTCCCCAGATGATTAACTTAACGTGCAATGTTGTTTTCTCACTCAACACTAAACAAACCAACATAAAGTTTAAGTGTATAGAGGGTATCTGCACATTTCTAAGATAACAATTTAAGGACTTTTTAATACCTCTAAAATGTCAAATTACGGTAAATATTGGCCAAATTGTCAAATATTAGAGGCAGAAATTGTAAAAATAGCCGATACATGCTCACATATAGCCGATACTGGGCTAGTTAAACTAATTTAAAATGTTTTTTTTTTTTTTTATAGTAAAAAAATGTAGAGAAGTTCAGAGATAAGGGGTTTAGCACGGACGAAAACAGGGCCCCTTATCTCAATTTTCTTAACCTTTTGTGCTTTTTTAGCAGATCCACAAGTTTCGAGCTTGTGGATCAACTTTGTTGTCACATCACAGGTTTACAGAAGTGATGTTTCAAACAAAACAAAGTCCATTTATAACCCCAGATGGGGTCTGGGGACCTTACCAAGAGTCTGTATAACTCAGAGTTAAACCAAGACTGAGGATTTTACGGTGTGGATAGGGTGTTCCGAGAGAGATAGCAAATCATATCAATCATAATGTCTGTCATGTCTGTGGCCTAATGCAGTGTTTCTCAAAGTGGATTTCAGGGACTCTCTAGGTTCCTCTATCTAATTGAAAGTCTGTAACTTTGACAGTGTACAAATGGAACCAAATGGACCCTAACGGGTCCATTTGGTTCCATTTGTACACTGTCAGAGTTAAGGGGAGACCTTCAAATTTCAAGGTTTGAGAAACACTGACCTCATGCATATCAAACCGGGGGATCCTTGAAATCAAAAATCTACAAAAAGTTGAGAATTACTGAATTCTACTGGGACTCCAAATCTACACGGTAAAATCCTCGGTGCTAAATTAACTCAAGAGAGTGTACAAATGGAACATTTGGTTCCGTTTGTACACTCTCTGAGTTACAGACCCCGTAAGGGTCCTTTTGGTTCCACTTTTACACTCACAGTTACAGACCAGTCCGTCTGGTTCCATGTCTATGTTACGGAACCTCGCGTTGAGAAGAACTGATTTAAACGGCCCACTTTGACACTTTGTATTTGATTGGATGTTGGGTGATGGTGGTTCCCTTGTTAACAAAAGAGAAAAGAAAAGAAGAAGAAGAAGAAAAAAAAAAGCATTTTCAAATGGTTTACTTTGGTTCTGGCTAATATGTTGTTGTTGTTCATTTTTTTCTATAAGCGTTGATGTTTGCTGCCTATTTGTTTTCTATCTTTGCTGTGCTTTTTAAAACTGCTCAGAGAACCAAGGAGGCCCCCTTGTGCTCATTGAGTTGCATTACACTTCTTGGGGGGAAACACTTGTACTGTACATTACAACACTGCTTTTAAAGGCGACGCAAGTGGTATGTATTTGTTAAAATACGTGTTAAATAGCTCTATATTTCTGATGAATCATTACTATAGAGTGTTTGTTTAGTCAGGGGTGTCGCACCAAATTCTGGGCCCTGGGTACAAGGATTCATTGACTGGGAACGCATTATTACGCATTATTTTGTGCTTTAACTATTGAAAAATAGCAGACATACAAGCTCACAGCGTGGCACCGAGTGCGGCGCTGCGAGCTTGTAGGTCTGCTATTTTTGAAAATTTGTGAAAATCTGTGTCAAATCCTTCTATGTTTTTTTGAAAAACCTCAAAATATTTAGTTCCAGGGACCCACCCAGAAGCAAAATTTGAGTTACAAATGTTCGCTTAAAAATACATTCAAAGATTTGCACACAATAAGCGCGCAGCGTGGCACTCGGTGCCGCGCTGTGAGCTTGTATATCTGCTATTTTTCAATAGCTAAAGTATAAAATAATTAAGGCCCCCCTCCACCTTGGGCCCTAGTAACTCAGTCCCACTCCCAATTTTGCCTTAAAATCATGCAAAGCGGTACACAGTATCTCTAAAGTCATGTCATCGACATGCATCTGTCCCATTTCCCATATTCACTCCTGATTGGCTACCATTGCCTTCTAAAGTTTGTGTATGCGACCTGACGGTCGCTTATTTCCCAATTAGGGAGTCTTACTGGTGTCAAAGACTTGGTCTTGTCCGTGGCAATTTTTTTAAATTTAGAATGACTTGAATGTCAAGAATTACTGAATGTCAACTCTCCAGGTTTTCTTCAGAATTTGTATGACACTTATTTATTAGTAGTGCTTCTCAAATGTTTTATTTGCTCGGACCCCCTTAACTCTGAGAGTGTACAAATGCAACCAAATGGACCCATAAGGGTAACTTTGGTTCCATTTGTACATGCTCAGAGTTAGACATGCTATTTGTATTATGTCTGTGGCAAAAATGTAATTGTGACCAAAATGACCACCACAAGCCAACATGGCGGTGACCTCTGTTAAAAGAGTATGGAAAGATACGTATAGGTTGGAAAATGGTCTAAGTAAAGTAAAGTGAACATGCATGGTGCTTTATTATCGGACGTAAATTTACCTTTCAACTTCTTCTTTATGCCCATGACTGCAGGACGTCCAGGTTTTGTAGCAATTGTAGAAATAGGCTATTAGGCCTCAATTGTCGGATGTTCAGGCATACTCAAATCATGTACACTTTGCATTACTTACCACCATTTCCCAAATATTTAATTTAGCTTTACATTTTGGAAAATATAGCCAATTTACCATTGAGGTTACCATGTAACATCCAATCTCCTGATTTAATGAATATATTCTTTCTTTTTAAGATTTGTTTTTGGGCTTTTATGCCTTTAATGATAGGACAGTAGACTGACAGGAAATGGGGGGAGAGATGGGGAGTGACGTGCGGCAAAGGCCATCCGGATCGGGAATCGAACCGGCGACGCCGCCAGAAATCCATGGCGGCCTAAGTGGTTTGCGCCTGGACCAGTAGGCCAGTGGGTGGCTGGGCGCCACCAATGAACATACTAACTCACTTGAACGTGTATTTTCGTTTCATTAAAGAGCTGGAGAGACCGATGTTGCTGAACAAACACTATATAAAAAACAGAGATTTAACCAGTGTCATTAAAACATTTTTTAACCAAAACATCATGTCACTTACAGCACCTTTAACATCTACATCAAATAAAACACAAACATATACAATTATATTCAATTAAATTCTAGAATACAACAAAAGGAAAAATGTACATTTTTACTGTGTTTGTTTAGTTCAAATTAGTTCACACACCCTTTAGCTCAGTGGTTCTTAAAGTGTGGGTCCGGGGACCCCCAGGGGTCCTTGGGGGGGGGGGGGATTCCATGAGGTCCGAGCAAAATGTGTTAATAGCATCACAATCATTTCAACACTTTTTTACTCATTTATATGTTAGCTATGGAAAGTATTGGGAAATTTGAAATGATTTAATTATTTATTTTATCAAAAAATCTTTTCTTCTGGGGTCCCTGCATGGCACAAAACGGTTTCAGATGGGGTCGCGGCCAAATAGAAATCAATTTGGGGTCCTTGGGAGTACCACTGCTTCAGCTGAGTGCATAACTACTCATCATAAATACATACTGGTAAACACTAGGACACATTTTCCTTGGCATGAATTATTGTTGATTCTTCTTCATATCTAGCTCAATACAATGACATGTCAGTAATGACGGACGTACTTATCAACCACGAGGCATCTTTAAAGACTCCAAACCACGCTAAGAAGAAAGCGCACACAAAGACATAACAGATGGTTCATTCGTCTTGACATTCACACAAAACTTTGTAATCAAAAATGCTATTTCATTTGCTTTAGTCAACTTCAATAATAGCAATAATTGTTTATTGAAAAGGTCAACTATATATCAAATAATGTTTGAAAACAAGTTAACAAGATCAAATAGCTGATCTACAAGTTCACAATGTGAGCTTGTTCAACTATTTGTCACTATTAAAACATTAGAACATTAACAAATATTCATGTATGTTAACCCAGGATTAATGTAGTTAACACACATTTTGAATTAAATGTGAAATTATCAAACATAAATATCAAACACAATCAGAAATGTCCCCAAAGTACAATATACAGTATATGCCCCTCTGGACATACAAAGGAATGAATCAACCCCCTGAGCGTAAAGCATTTTCCTTCATAAAGACAATACAAACAGCATGGTTTCATGTGTGAGGATGATGGCTACAGACTATCGTTGGTTGGGATCCGGAACCGGAACATTCTGAGGAACCGGATCCAATACTGAGGAACCAGGAATCCGTTCCATCACAGTTTAGCGATGTAACAATGTACAATATCAAAAAAAGGAGGTAAAAAAATACAGCTTACTTTCTCTTTCTTATTGCAAAGAATTGGGCTTTTTACAAGTCATGAACAGAGTTGTGTACGTGTAGCCTACTATGAGAAGAAAATAATACTCATTTGAAGAGTCTTAGTGTAGTTTGTTCAAATAAACATGTCTAACAGTAGAACCTCAGCATACCAATAACATCAGCATAGAACACTGCTGCAATCTCACTACAATCATATTGTCAAACATCACCAATGTTGAGTATTTACATAAAAGTCATTGCTGTAGAGTCAGAAACCTGGTACAGTATGTCCATATTTACAGTGGTGGAAAACATACTCAAATTCTTTACTTAAGTAAAAGTTTCAATAACACAATGTAGAGATACAAGTAAAAGTCCGGAATTCAAAATGTAAAAGTACAAAAGTATTGGCATCAAAGTGTACTTAAAATATCAAAAGTAAAAGTACTCATACACCAAAATACTTATGAGAGTGGAATCCGCGTTCCGCCAATGCATTTCAATGAGAGTGAAGCGGTTTCATGCCAGCAGAGGATTTCTACAAAAAACGCTCCCATATCATTGAAATGCATTGGCGGAACGCGGATTCCACTCTCATAGGTATTTTGGTCTGAGGGCACCCTTATGCCTCATTCACATACAGAGCAGCAAAGCTAAAGTTTAGCTTGGTAATTCAATGTTATCTCTATGGAAACCACACCAAAGTACCTATGAGGGGGGATTCCCCTTTCTGCTAATGCATTTCAATGGGAAGGGGGCGGTTTCATGCCAGTAGAGGATTTCTGCAAAAAAAGAAAGAAAAAAAAAAAACGCTCCAATCTCATTGAAATGCATTGGCAAATGTCCCATTTCAAGTTTTCAAATGTTTAAAAATCTTTTGAAAATAGCAGATCTACAAGCTCATAATTTGCATTGGCAAATGTCGCATTTTAAGTTAAATCTTCTGAAAATAACAGGTAACAGGTAAAAGCTCACGATCGTGATGCATTGTGAGGTTGTAGATCGTCTATTTTCAATTGGCCGAAATGTATAGGGTTGAAGTGGTATTATTTTAAATAAAAATGTAAATCTACAGTAACTACTAAAGATTTCAAATAAAATGAGTGGAGTAAAAGTAAGTAAACAAGTATTGGAAATTGGAAATACTCAAGTAAAGCACAAATAGTAAATATACTTCCACCACTGCACATTTAACATTTTTGTGTTCGTTTGTAAATGAATGCCTTACTTAGTCCTACAAGAGTGAAAATAGCTGATCTATAAGCTTTTTTTTGTTCTTTTCTGAAAAGTAATGGTTTTTAAACATACAAGGTTTCTGTGTCAGTTTATGTGCGAGACAACTTTGTGAGACAACTGTCCCTTCTCTTTCAAAGTCATCTTTAACCCTGGCTTGACACACAGTCTAGATCAGTGGTTCCTCAATTGGGGGTCGGGACCCACACAGGGGTCCCCAAATTATTTTCGGAGGGTCCCCAGATGATTAGCTTAATGTGCAACGTTGATTCCTCACTCAACAGTAAACAAACCAACATACAGTATAAGTGTATACAGGATGTCTGCACATTTCTAAAGTGACAATATAATGACCCGTTTATACGAAATTGGCCAAATTGGCAAATATTACATAAGAAAGAGGCAAACATCGTGAAAATTGCCGATCTACAAGATCACAACACGTGTGCTTGTAGATAGTGTGCTATTTTCACGATATTTATCTGTGGAACCGAATCAATCTAAATGTAATGCATACAATTCCGTTGTCAGTGTGGGGGGTCCCCAGTTCAAATATGATTGTTTTGGAAGGTCCTCAGTTCAAATATGATTGTTTTGGGGTAGCTGGGGTGCCAGACCTACTCATCTACACCCCCTGGTGGTCGCAGTGTGTGAGTTAGTAGGCAATGCCAGGGTAATTTTGGAGGGGTCGTGGCCTGAAAGGTTTGGGAAGTCTTGGTCAAGATGAGGTGTTCTTCTCATGTCTCCAGTGGATGGTGGTTCTTCAGGTGATCTACTGGATCCCTTTGGCCTTCAGTTCATCTTTGACCCGGTTCAGATAGTCAGGATCTGGGTAGCCATAGCTGCAAACCAACACATAATATGTTCATGAATAGTATTTCACGCTATGGAGATCCTTATAGGAATACAATAAAAAATATTTAGACAAAAAAAAGTAGGTCAGAGTGCAGACTCAGACAAATTAGTTAAATACATACTTGTGAAGAAACGGTAAATATCAATACACTCTTACTAACATACATACAGTGCATAAACGTGCTTATTCTATTGATTACTTTTTCAATTAATTGAACAATCGTGAACCATATATATGTATATGTATATGTATTTAAGAAATTGAATATAATTACTTTCCCAAAGAAAGGGATCAATTCGTTAGTTAGTTATCAATACACTGTACTGACGGGTGGAAACCTTGTATGTCCAAAACTGTTCTTTTTTTAAAAATGATTTAAAATACTAAAAATAGCCGATCTAGCCAATCGGCTATTTTTAGTTGTGCGACAGTCTTGTATGAAGCAGGGCTTCACTTTACGAGAAAATGTGAAACTTGGAGATACAAGATTTCTGCCTGACAGTGACAATATACGTATATTATATATAGAGGGCAATTATAATGTAGTAGTAAGGCATATTTGGGCATACAGCCAAGGGTCTTCAACAGGGCATACAGCAAGGGTATTCTACAAGCCCACAACGCCTCACACTGCGAGGCGTTGTGAGCTTGTAGATCGGCTATTTTCGTCAAAGAGCTTTGGTGTAGAGGGGAAAAAGAGCAGACTATGTACAGAGTGAAGGTCAAGTTTACTAAGTATTGACGGTTCAAGTGGTTAAATATCTGAAAACACAAATTGACATGAATCCAACATACACTGATGATTATGCTGTCAAACCATGAAACTATATGGAATCTATGATAAGGTAGTGGGGGTCCCTGCTTCATCTCTCTCTCAACTAAGGGGTCCTTGGCCTGAAAACGCTTTAAGACCCCTGGCGTACACTATCAGCCGGGCATCCAGGATCCCAACCCTACACTGCGTCATTATTTTATTTCATTTTTATCGTAGATTCGTCACCCTTACAAGTAGGTACAGTTTGTAAGCATATGAGATTCGTGGAATGAGCACCACAGCCAAACGCGTGGGTAGCGCCCCACCAAAAATTGTCAAAATGGCCTGGCAGGCCTGCAATACCGTTCTTTTGGTGTTCACCTTTTTTGCTTGGAGCATTGAATGATTGCACTCTCCCACAATATTAAGGAAAAGAAAAAACAACACATATTGGCCATTTTTACACTTTGTTAATTTTAAGCTCAGTGTCAGGGAAGCCCAAAACGAGAGTAAATGCCAGCAGAACAGTATATTGCAAGCCTTTTTGGCAAAACTTTGGTCGGCGCTACCCACACGCTTGGCTGTGTAGCTCATGCCACGAATGCCCGATGCTTACAAACTGTACCTCCTTGTAAGGGTGACGAATCATCAATAAAAATGATATAAAACACAATACAAATTGCTATTATTAAACGGGAGATATAATGGACCGAAAGTCAAGTTTCCTTTCTTTTTGTGCTCAGTTTTAGTTATTTACCAGGTAGGGCCTCCGTGCGTGCTGGTCTTGTGGTGGATGTCGTTCCAGGTGACCAGGTTGTCCCGTCCGCTGGTGGAGGAGCGTCCCACGGTGAACACCATCCTCTGCTGGAAGGCCCTCTGCAGCAAGGACAGCACCTCGCGCCCTTCCGGCGAGTCTGGGAGGTACGCCGTGCGGGACGCGCCCTCATACCGCCGCCCGGGACTGGGGTGCTCCTCCTTATGCGGCGTCAGGGGGACACAAGTCACATCGTTAGCTTAAGACCGGGAACGCATCTGTGTCACGTAAACGCTTTAACCATTCCTTTTTTAATATATTTTGGCTATTCAAAAATAGTAGATCTGCAAGCTCATAGCGCGGCACCGAGTGCCGCCCTATGAGTCGCGTTAGATTTGAACCAATTTAACCATTATTTTATGCTTTAACTATTGAAAAATAGCTGATATAGAAGCTCACAGCGCGGCACCGAGTGCCGCGCTGCGAGCTTGTAGATCTGCTATTTTTGAAAAATCGTGAAAATGTGTGCAAGTCTTTGAATATCTTTGTCCAGATCTTTGACCCTACTTCCAAATCCTTCCTCTAAATCAGTGGTTCTCAAACTGTTTCATGTCAAGGTCCCCCAAAATTACATTTATTTGGCCGCAGACCCCCCCATCTCAAAAAATGTTGTTCCAGGGAACCCCCCCCCCCCCCCCCCCCCCCCAGAAGCAGAGATTTGAGTTACAAAAGTTTGCTTTGAAAAATATATATTGAAAAATATGCACACATTTTCACGATTTTTCAAAAATAGCAGATCTACGATCTTGTATATCTGCTATTTTTCAATAGTGTACGCATTCAGTAATCCTAGGCCTACAGTAAATGGGTTAACCCACTCTTTATGAGAAAAAGTATCAGTTGCTCTCAAACTTTTGACCCCAAAACGGGTCAATAATCGGTGACCTTCCTTACCGACTGAATGCCGCTGGGAATGTAGTAGCGGATGACGATGGTCCCGTAGCGCTCGTAGCCGGGCAGGGAGGACGACTTGTTGGTGGAGACGTCCATGCGCCCGCCCTCGGGCTGCGTACCTTTCAGGGTGCCGTGCACGGCGCCGCACGTGGGACACACCGGCTTGTACTCGAAGGCCCGCCGAACGCACTCGCGACAGAACACGTGCTTGCATGGCAGGACCTTCCTCTCCGCCGCTTGGATGGTGTCCATGCAGATGGCGCACGATTCCTCCTCCTCCTGAGCGTTGCCGCCACCTGCTGGCGGGGAGGAGGAAGTGTCCGGTGATCTGCTGTCCTTGCCATCATAGGCCTGTTGTCAGAGAAAATGCACTTGTGCGATTAATTCAATTCAATTCAATTCAAAGGAGCTTCATTGGCATGAGAAAACATACGTTTACATTGCCAAAGCAAGTTTCCAAAAAATAATAAAAACAGTTGAAAATGGGGAACAGGGTTCCCAGGGTTTTATTAAAATTCCCTGACTATTAATACCTCTAAAAGGACAAATCAAACATTGGCCAAATTGTCAAATATTAGAAGCAGAACTTTGCGAGGCGTTGTGAGCATGTAGATCTGCTATTTTCATAATTGAACCGTGTTATACAAAATGTAATGCCTCAACTCTTAATGCTTGTCAGGGTGGGAGGGTCCCCAGTTCAAATTATGATTATTTCATCATTTCAGGTCGCAGCCTGAAAAGGTTGAGAACCACTGATGTGGAGGATCACCTCCATCTCAAATCGGCCAGGTAAAAACAAAAGAACTATTGGCCTACGTTTGCATACCAATGGGAGTGCTGCTGCCCAATAGAATGAATGCCCACGGGAGCGGTGCCACAATGAGTGAACTGGCTCAACCGGTTATGGTCAGCCAATGCTATGACAATGTAAGTTTTGACTCTCAGCTGCCAGGGCTGGGAATTTACCGCGAGGTGCGGCGGCAATGCAGAACCCTCTATGGCGCCGCCTATGATGGCGACTATGCAACAAACACTTGCAATTGTCCCCCAGGGGGGTCCCCAAATTATTATTTTTTTTGGGGGGGGGGGGGGTCCCCTGATGATTAACTTAGTGTGCAACATTGTTTTCTCACTGAACAGTAAACAAACCAGCATAATGTTTAAGTGTATAGAGGGTATCTGCACGTTTCTAAAGTGACAATTTAAGGACTTTTTAATACCTCTAAAATGATAAATTAAACATCAACCAAATTGCCAAATATTAGAGGCAGAAATTGTTAAAATAGCAGATCTACATGCTCTCAGTGCCTCGCAACGCAAGGCGTTGTGAGCATGTAGATCTGCTATTTTCACAATAGAACCGTGTCATACAAAATGTAATGCCTCAACTGCTCGTCAGACCCCCAAAATATGATTATTTTGGTGGTCGCGGCCTGAAAAGGTCGGCAATCACTGCCTTACCGTAGTGTGGTTTGGACTCGTAGTGTGGATACGACTTGTAGCGTGGGTTGGACTAGCAGCGTGGTTTGGACTTCTATGTCTGTCTTTGTCTCCGGCACTCGAGGACGCGGCATTTCCGCGCCCGAGGAGAAAGTGTTCCAAGGCCGCGATCTGCCCAAACGTCCCGGTGACCGTGGCCATCGTGCGCTTGCCGGCGCCGCCGCCACCCGCCTCCGGCCTGATGAGGAGCTGGGTGAACCTCCTCTGCAGGTCCTTGTGATCCACCGGATCCACCGGGAGAGACTTCCTCTGCAGGTCGGTGGCGATCCTCTGGTAGAACGTGACGAATCGCTCCCTGGCCAGGTGAGCGCGGACGGGGTTCGCCGCCGCGTTCCCCCGGCTTCCCGGCCGGAACGTCACAAGGAGCGTCTTGTGAGCGGATTTGCCGCCGCGTGACGTCGCGGCACCTGGCAGTGGTGGAAAAAAGAACTCAAATGATTTTTTTTATGCTATTTTTGAAAAAGTCGTGAAAATGTGTGCAAATCTTTGAATGCATGTATTTTCAAAGCGAATGTTTGTAACTCAAATTTTGCTTCTGGGTGGTCCCTGGAACTAAATATTTTGACATGGGGGTTCGTGGCCAAATACATATCATTTTGGGGGTCCTTCACATGAAAAAGTTTGAGAACCACTGACATAGTAGTCATGTCAAGAATCTAACTGCTAGACATAATCTGTTAAAAGTAAAAGTCCGGAATTAAGTACAAAAGTATTGGTATCAAAATGTACTTAAAAGTACCAAAAGTAGAAGGTACTCATTATGCAGAAATGTCCCATTTCAAGTTAATGTATATACATCTTTTGAAAATAGCCGATCTACAAGCTCACAAAGTGTCGCATCGCGATGCATTGTGAGCTTGTAGATCGTATCGTGCACTGGGATCAAATCACCGAGCTGCATATCTGGTACCACTTAAACCCTCTATAATTGGTAAAATGGACCTGGAAATAACATACTTGATACAGTATTTTTTTCTTTTCACTCTCTACCAAATCTCTTTTTGCAACGCGTTGTAAGCTTGTAGATCGGCAATCTTTTGGCAAATGTTCTACCGCAGGATAGTGAATGTTGGGGATATTTAGATTATCACGATAATAAATCCCAATTTATTTGGTCACAGTAATCGCGATATGAAATTTTCATATCGTCCCATCCTAGGGGTGTGCGATATGGAAAAATACAATATCACAATATTTTCCCAAGCTGTATCACGATACACGATTTTATCACGATTCATTTTCACGTTGGTTTTTATGGTTAATTTTCAAGTTACTTGACAAAAACGAGACTCTCTGGGTTCCTTTTGGGAGGTCTAAATTGAACGGGTCCATTTGGTTTCATTTGTATACTGGGTCAGAGTTAAGTGGAGACCTTGACATTTTAAAGTTTGAGAACTACTGATTTAGACCAAAATGCAGGTTTAAATTGAATTCTGCAATGAATCTCTGTATTAAACAGGATTTTTTACAAGGCTCCCTCAATTGTTTCACGATATATACAATACTTCTTAAAAGGCATATCGTGGAGACATTTCATCGTCTCAACGATAATTATCACCATATTGCCCACCCCTATCACATCCCCAATTGCTACCTGGACTAGGTTGATGCTTCTCGATGGCGAAGCCGCTCCTTTCTTCCATTCTCCGAAGTTCCTTGGAACGCGCTTGCTCGATGTAGTCCATGATAAACGTGTCCACCTCCACCGGTTTGACAGGGTCCAAGGAGGAGGAGGAGTGCTTGTCCAGGTGATATTTTAGGGCGCTTTGGTATTTCACCTCGACCGGGTTGACAGGGTCCGAGGAGGAGAAGTGCTTCTTGTCCTGGTGATTTTTCATGGGGCTTTGATGCGCACGCTTTAGCGTGGATAACTTCATGACCAGGTCCTCCATGTCCTGGAAGGATCCGCACACGTGGTAACACGGCCCTCGCTCCGTAGCGTTGTACCCGCTGAGAACGGCCCTCAAGAGGCTCGCATCTTTGAAGTGCTCCCGGCAGACGGTGACGGTGACGTCTGTAATAAACTTTGAGAGAGAAAGAGAAAACATGGTTTATAAGCTGCACGCAGTGCACGGTATAACTCACAGGTAACAGCTCACAAGCTTGTAGATCTAATATTTTCTAAAGAAATCTTGGTAAAAAACTAAGTGAAAAATGTGAAATATTTTAACATTTTAACCACACAAATCTGGTACGGGGGCCCCCGGCAGTGCATAAGATAAGTGTTAATTTGGGAGTCCTTGACATGAAAATGTTTGAGAATCACTGGCTTAAACAACATTCAGGAAACAATAGCCCAAATAAGCAATAACACTTTCGGAACAATTACAAGACCCCCCAAAAAAACACAACCTGCAACTGTTAATATTTACACGCAACTTTACAGAGAAACAAGCCCAAAGAAAACGTTCTTTGGGGACCACACTGTGTATGGGCTGGGGCACACACAATTGAATTGACAGGTGCTTTGTGATTGGTGCAGGGTAATCAATCGTCACCCTCACCGGTCAACTTTGTACCACATACGTTTGCAGTGGTGTAAAGTACATTTACTCAAGTATTGTACTTAAGTAAAAATGTTGAGGTCTTTTTTACTTTGAGTATTTAATGTTCAAAACTTTCACTTCTACCCCACTACATCTCAGAGACAAATATTGATCTCAACTTTAATTACTAAACATACATTGACCATGTTTTGGCCATTTGAAAATAGCAGATCAACAAGCTCACATGTGTTGCACCGCAACGCATTGTGAGCTTGGAGATGATAAGATCTGCTCTTTTCAAAATATTTTTTATACATTTGAATACTTGAAATGGGACATGCCAATACTTTTATACTTTTACTCGAGTACAATTTGAATTCCTGACTTTTACATATAACTGAGTGATTGATTGATTGAAGACTTTATTAGAGGTTTGCATAGGAAAAGGTACAGTTTCATAACAGTACAGTTTACTGGGACAAGGTCTACTAAGGATAAACACCCCAAGAAACTTTTGGGCTTGTTTACATTGGGGTCCTTTTTTAACTCATATAACATTGAATGACAGACAAAGAAAACACAGTGCTATGAACAGTGCTAAGCAACGTATACATTGATGATTGCAGCATTGATAGTCATGAAACTACCTTTTCCTATGCAAACTACTCAGGAATTCAAAATGTACTTGAGTAAAACTACAACATTATTGGCATCAAAATGTACTTAAATGCCAAAAGTAAAAGTAATCATTATATAGATAATAGAATGTCCTAGCCATAAATCATAACTCTTGTAGAGGTTGCTTATATTGGGACGTTTACTCAGTCTAAGCAACCTCTACAAGAGTTATGATTTATGGCTAAGAATGTCCCATTTCAAGTATTCAAATGTATAGAACTCTTTTGAAACAGCAGATCTAAAACACAGTTTCCCCCTGACCCTTCTTTGTATTTACCTACTGTATGTTTTTATTTTTTCAAAATGTTCCCTTTTTTCCTGGCTATATCTACTGTATAGTACTGTGTTCTATCCGTCTGTCATTCAATGTTATATGAGATACTTCAATGAATGGTTTCCTAACTATGGAAATAAGCTTAGTCTTTTCTAGGATCTCCTTTTAGTAGACCTTGTACCAGTGAACTGTACCCTGTTGTCATGAAACTGTACCCTTTCCTATGCAAACTTCTAATAAAGTCTTCAATCAATCAATCAATTGGGTATGGCAAGCTATGGCAGCAGCCATAGCTTGGCTACAGGGGTGAAATAATAACATTAGCTTTTTCTGAACTGACGCCACTGTTGAACATAGTACTTTATCTGGGATAATATCAATTTCAAAAGCAGAAAAAGTATAATTACTAGTAAACACAGTGCTATGCAACTTATATAATGCAGTATTGATACTTTTACTTAGTGAAACACTGGAGTGCTTTTGTCCTGTTGTCAACCACTGATAACATCATTAATGAATAGTTTAGTTACAGTAGTTACCTCCCGTGGGGCAGAGGTAGCCATCGTACACAGCACAGGTTGCTGGGAGACCAACGCCTAATAATCCAGTCTTTTCTTGGCTTTTCTTGTCCCCTCTTTACGTTTCTTATCAGATACAAGCCTACATTTGCGTTCTAAACTTTTACGAACTTTGTTTCCCAAGACCTCCTCCTGTCTCCTAACGTAGTTAGGACGTAGTTGTATTGTAAAAGATCACAGAACGTAAACACAACAACAGAAACTGCTCCGACTTGACTTTCGTTTTCCCTCAACAAGTCCCATGCGGGCGTGCTGCGCATGCGCCGATATGACGCCACAATCCTCCAAGTATCCCTCCACTTCGGAAAGCCTGGTGAGGCGAGGTTATCCCTCCACACACAGTGGGCGCAGTAATACGGTTTGTCCACCAGAGGTCAGTAGAGCACCGCGTAGTGGCAGTGTACACACTGCACATAATACTGGATGAAACAGAGCTGCTACCTTTAAATGCATCTGAGTTTGTATTTTTTTGATACAATTTAAATTGTATTGAAAAAATAATAATAATGCTGCTATTAGTTCCAAAATCTGTATATCCTGTATATAATATAAAAGTACACAATGTGACAACACATAGCTCTGTTTACACAATTTACACAATGCTGTACCCCCCTCCAACTTGGAGGGGGGTACAGCATTGTGTATGTTCCCCATGTTCAACTGTTTGTATATTTTGACACTTGCCTTGGCTCTTGGCTGTTTGGCAATGTAAATCTATGTTTTCTCATGCCAAGAAAGCTCCTTTGAATTGAATTGAATTGAATTGAATTGAATTGAATTGAATTGAATTGAATTGAATTGAATTGAATTGGCAGTGGAGTGGTGGAAGAAGGCCTAACTCATTTTCTTTTTTTCTTTTTTTTCTTTTTTTTTTTTGGCCTGGAAATACTCCAGAAACAAATACCTCAAAATGTTAGCCTAAAGTAATTAAGTTAAATGTACATACACCAGTGGTTCTCAACCTGTTAAAATGTGATTATTTTGGGGGTTATGGCCTGAAAAGGTTGAGAACCAGTGCTTTGCACACCACTACAGTGTGCACAGTAATACTGTTGTCCACAAGAGGTCAGTAGAGCACCGCCGTAGTGGTGGGAGAAGTAACTCATACTTTTCACTTACTTGAGTATAAGTGTCAATACCACACTGTAGAAAATACTCTACTCTGCTATTCAAAACTGACTTGAGTAAAAGTACAAAATATAGTTGGAGTACCAAAAGTAAGAGTGTTCATTAACCACACTTTCCCATTTCACAAGTTTTCTAACATATAAATAAGCATATAAAATAATTTGAAAATAGCCGATCAAGCTTGATCACGATGCCATACGGTGAGCTTGTAGATCGGCTATTTTCAAATAGTTTATCTTAAGTGGTTAATGTATGTTTAGTAATCAGAATCCAAATGTACAAAGTAACTAACTAACTAACTAACTAACTAACTAACTAACTAACTAACTAACTAACTAACCAACTAACCAACTAACTAACTAACTAACTAACTAAAGGTTTTAATTTGTCTAATTGTAGTGGTGTATAAAGGATGTATTTAATGGATTAGACGTACAATTAGGGAAAACATTGGAAATACTCCAGTAAAGTAAAAATTCTTCACATTACTTGACTACTTTCCATCACGTGGGTCATTCCTATTCGGTGCAGTGTCAGCCTATAGAAACTAAATATATTGTTTTACACGATTTTAACTGTTGTTGTTTCTTTTTTTTCTTTTTTTTTTTTTTTTTACCACAACAGTAATGCAACCTAAAACATTGATAAAAAAGGAACATTAAACAATTGAATGTTAACTATTGAAAAATAGCAGATAAGCTCACAGCATGGCACCGAGTGCAACGCTGCGAGCTTGTAGATCTGCTATTTTTGAAAGATCGTGAAAATGTGTGCAAGAAATCTATGTTTCCATGTCAGTGGTGCTCAAAACCTTTTCATGTCAAGGATCACAAAATGATGTATTTGGCCACGGACCCCATCTCAAAATATTTAGTTCCGGGACCCCCCAGAAGCAAAATTTTAGTTACAAATGTTTGCTTAAAAAATACATATATTCAAAGATTTGCACACATTTTCGTGACTTTTCAAAAAATAGCAGATCTACTAGCTCTACTAGCGCGGCACCGTGAGCTTGTACATCTGCTATTTTTCAATAGCTGAAGTATAAAATAATGAAGGCCCCTCCACCTTGGCCCTAGTAACTCAGTCCCACTTTCACCCTCCCTTGTGACGCCCTGACAGGGGGGACAGTCAACTGAGGGACACACATTGATTTCAAGATTTGATACATAAGAAATACCTTATTCACAATTAATGGCATTTGGTGAGAAACATTAGAATTGATACTATACAATCATAATGTCAAACCAAAGTGATTCATTTACCCTGAGTACATATATCTTTTTTTTTCTATGGTGGAGAACCTTTAATAGTCTTAGATTAGCTTTTTGGAATCAGTATTTTAGCTTATTTTACACGATATGCTGTATTATGTCATGGGGACACAAATGGCTACTAGGAATGATCCATATAGTGGTAAGACCAACAAGAGAGCACTGAGCAGTGACATGTTCTGTCCACACGGGGCGCTGCATTCCACACGAAAACAATGCATGGATTTAACAACAGGTCTTAGACAAGGTATAGTCTAAATATAAGGCCAAATATAGCGTATATATATGCTGGGGGTGATTGTGTAACTAGTTGATTTCTAAATTCAACTCCATTGCAAAGAGGTTCCCAACATGTTTTGTTTTTTAAACTACTTATTTATGAAACTATAGGCCCCTCTCTCTCTGCCTGTGTGTGTGTGTGTGTGTGTGTGTGTGTGTGTGTGTGTGTGTGTGTGTGTGTGTGTGTGTGTGTGTGTGTGTGTGTGTGTGTGTGTGTGTGTGTGTGTGTGTGTGTGTGTGGTAAGCAACAGTGTGTAAATCAACTGCACGTGCCCCCATTCCAGTCCTAATGATATGATGCCTTCTGAGATGAATGCTACTGGGGAGAGGAGAGAGAGAGAGAGAGAGAGAGAGAGAGAGAGAGAGAGAGAGAGAGAGAGAGAGAGAGAGAGAGAGAGAGAGAGAGAGAGAGAGAGAGAGAGAGATAATGATCTGGACAGCATGCATGTGAAATAATATAGACATGTATACTGTAAGAGAAGGCTACTACCCCAAATTCACAAAATTAACAAAAACTAGTCCTGTGCCCGGGGGTGTGCGATGAGGGATTAAAGGTATAGGAGTTTCAGAAAGTACCGTAATGTTGTAGAACACAGACCGGTGCCCGCTAGGTAAGATTAGTCACCATCCATGCCATCTGTCTTGATGATGATGATTGGTTGACGACATTTTATCTCACAAGATTTCATGCGGAAGGTGAGTCAAACCCTGCTTAAGCCGACGTCAGCAAGGGGGAGAAGACGACAGCCAGCCCCATGGCTGTCTGGCTGACACTCTTTTATGCCCATATATGGTGTTCTGTGTCCAGGCCAGTCTGTGATGTTATCTCCAAATTTGAGCACTGTAGTGATGTCAGTCAGTGATGTCAGTTGGCCTTTGTTGATGTCAGTTGGGTATTGTTACTATGGTTAGGTAGTATAGTGATGTCAGCATGTAGATGGTCAGACAGACATTCGCTAAATTAATAGTTAGATAAAGATACTCTATCCATGCAATGCCCTACTTATTAGGTGAGAATGCCCGATGTTCAACGTTGGCAGCAAAATATGTATGTGGGATAACAATGGGTGAATAGCCTACTATCAGTCTACACTGTTATGTCTTTTTTTGCTTATGCTGTCCTTGTATTGTTTGTTCTGATTCTGAATTATGTATTACCAGTAAGACGCCTCACCCTAAAGAGCGAGGTCGCGCCAATTCTTGGCCATCTGGCCAGTGATGTATATCAATGATATCAGAGAGAGAGAGAGAGAGAGAGAGATTTTTATCACACGATTTTGTAACCCATTTTCACCCAGTGCCAATTGCCTAAGCTGTAATCCTGGGCTCTGCTCTCCCTCTGCCAACCTGGGGAAACTCCACACACAAAGGCCCTTTTGCCAACCCCACCTATAGGGTGTGGGCACTAATGACTGGGAGGAGTGAACACGTTACACGCCCCCAGCGCCCACAGCGTCCCCGGCAGGAATCAAACCCAGGTCAGGACCTTCTAGCTGTGAGGAGACAGCGTTACCAACCGCGCCACCATGCCCCCGACAGACAGACAGCCTTGATGAATGTGTGAACCTGTGCATTGAATCTATTTATCAGGACCAGCAATACACCCTAATCACGCCCCGCCCACTCAGCAACTTCCTGGTGCTGACGTCAGGCTTTGAAGGGGAAACTCAAAAGCCCATAGAGTTAACACAGAAATCGCAAATTGAATGCAATTTCCGAATAGTAAAGTATAAAATACGGCTAGCATGATCAAGAACACAAGATAGTAAAAGGCACAAAGCATTATAATTTACTTTATCATTCAAAATAATGATTTGTTGGCTTTAAGTCCAGAGATTTCTGTGTTACTTTAGCAGGGTTTACCCTTCAAAGTAAGGGTAAACTGAGAAAGGTTGCTGAGAAATTTGCTCATGGGCGGGGCGTGCCAGGACCCATAGGAGCACACAGGTTTGTGGAGATGGACCATCCTTCAGGGGTCACAGTATGTATGTAAGTGTGTGTGTGTGTGTTTGTGTGTGTGTGTGTGTGTGTGTGTGTGTGTGTGTGTGTGTGTGTGTGTGTGTGTGTGTGTGTGTGTATGTGTGTGTGTGTGTGTGTGTGTGTGTGTGTGTGTGTGTGTGTGTGTGTGTGTGAAAATAAATAAATTAATACAAAACGAGGTCTAAAATAAAACAGCATTCGGTGCTGTAATAGCCTATATAGCCTACAGTATCTGATTATCATCTGATATTGCCCAGAGTCTAATTCTGGATGTGTGCTATAAATGACTTCTTATGGGAAATGCAGATCTTGTATAGCCTATATCTGGTCTTAACTGGCAAAAGGGAAAGTCGTGTGGGATTTAGCCCGCGGCCGCCGCCACACAGTATTATGTAGATCGGATTGAGCGGGATTTAGACATCTGTGGAACGCAGGGCCAATAGAATGGCACATTAGTGATATTGAACGGAGCCATATCAAGGAAGGATTAAGTACAATTCATAATCTGATCAGCCCTGCAGGACTCAACTGCTCTCCAAGCTCCACATGCATCCAGGGATGGGACGATAAGCGTTATTATCGTTTATCGTGATGAAAAAATCAGTCACGATATTAAACGTATCGTGGAGATTTAATTTATCGTGATATCGTCCTCCGTCATGCACTGGGATCAATTCACCTTTTATTTGCCGAGCTGCATATCCGGTACCACTTAAACCCTCTATAATTGGTAAAAGGTACTTATAATATACAGTACGTACTTGATACAGTCTTTTTTCACTCCATCAAATGTCTTTGCCAAAAAATAGCCGATCTACAAGCTCACAACGCGTCGCATTGCGACGCGTTGTGAGCTTGTAGATCTGCTATTTTTTGGCAAATATGTTCCTCCCCAGGATAATGGATTTTTATTATTGCGATAACATTGCAAATCGCGGTTTCTTTTGTCACAATAATCTTGATAAGACATTTTCATATCCATCCCTACATGTGTGGCACAGTGGAGGTAGTAGGCCTACACAGTATAGGCCTACAATCCTTGAGTCTTCATCCAACCCATCAGGACCTGAGGCGGATTCAACAAAATGCCTTCTAAATCGTTTTTAGCTGGTCAGCAGGACCAGCTCTTTAAACAGATTACATTGTCCTGAGACATTCAGGGGACCTAGGGGACCTATTTGCCGATTGGCTGTCCATGTCACATGGTCACCGAGCTCATGATTGGGAGCCAGACCTGTACTGCTGTAATGAAATATTTTGTCCAGCAGGGAGCACCATTCCTTCACACTGAGCCGGTGCCTGTGGCCAGCCTGCTTGTGATAAATGAAACAGAAGAAAAGAGAGGTCTATACTTGAGTAAAAGTACAAAAGTATTGGCATCAAAGTACAAAATGTTTGTATGATTGCTTGTAGATCGGTTATCATTCTTTGATTTTCACAAGTCATTGTTGACATCATCATCCATTTAAGCTTTATAATTAGCTTCATACTAACATTAACATTATTTTTCTTTCAATTCTAAACGTAGAGATTAGGTTATGAAAGGAAGGTGATTAGGTGATGAAAACTAGCAAAACTATAGCAGCCATTCACTTTAATCAACGCGATGCATCCAATGTAATTGTGATGAGGATGTCAAACAAACGTTAATCACGTCGTATTTAATTATACTTCATCTGTTACAGATGATTGTCCAAATAAACCGTACATTATTTAAACTGTGAGCCATTTATAGACAATATGCAGTGTTGCCCTGGGCATCGTTGTAGGCTGTAGTAGGTGATGTGTCACACCATCTGCATACCATCTGCATTAACATATGAACTGAACGAGTATGCAAGTTGTCAATGATTTAACTCTATGACCATGATATGGGCTTTGGTGTGAAGTCATGAAAATATCGTACCCTACACAATTTACAAAAGCAACACAAAGTACATTCATTGATGAGCTGCTTCTTCCTGTCATCTGATCAGTGTCCACACAGTAGATTAATTCGAGTTGCATTTTAATATCAAATGAAACAGAGCAAAAACGATGTGCTGAATGAACCAATGCGAGTCTTTGAGAATTACAGTTAGTATCTTCACCAATAATGAGCACATTTCTAGAGACACGGTAACACATTCATTGTACTAAATGACAAGAAAGCATATATTTAGAACGATATGTAGCAGTGAAATACCACAAGATTTTGGAAAATGCCTACAATCAATACACTTATTTGAACACCTTGGTTACATTAAGTTCTGCATAATGCGTACTTTCTGCTTTTGGTACATTTTAATACAAATACTTTTTATACTTGTACTCAAGTATCCTACATTTTGAATACAAGACTTCCACTGACATTGCAGTATTGCATGATACTTAAGTAAAGAATGCGAGTACTTTTCCCACTACTGCCTAATAAGCATGCTAGTTTTAGTACAATCAGACATCACAGATAGATTTATAGAGTAATAGGCTCTAAGGCAACTGCAAACTTAGCAGGAGTCCTCCAGGCTATGGGGGAAAGTAGCTGTTGGAAAAAGTACTCAAATGTTTTACACTTGTTTTTTTAAAAGTATCTTAAAAGTATCAATACTGCACTGTAGATGTACTCAGTTATAAGTAAAAGTCTCACACACACACACACACACACACACACACACACACACACACACACACACACACACACACACACACACACACACACACACACACACACACACACACACACACACACACACACACACACACGGGGGGGGGGAGTGACAAAATTCATAGATCTAGAACACAGACTTCATAGATATAGAACACAGAATATGTACAGTACAGTACAGTGAGGTACAGTATACAGTACAGTAAAGTACAGTAAGGTAATACGCAGTTATTACTGTTGTTTGAGCACGCCCAAGTTTTTTCAAAACTTTTCTTTTCCAAAAAACTTTTTTTTCCAAAACTTTTTTTTTTTTTCAAAAAACATTTTTTTTTTTTTTTCAAAAAACTTTTTTTTTTCCATCTGACCAGCTTATATATTGACTGTGTCAATTCTTGTTTCTCTTCACTTTCATTGTTTTCCCTTTGTTGCAACGTGTGTGTGTGTGTGTGTGTGTGTGTGTGTGTGTGTGTGTGTGTGTGTGTGTGTGTGTGCGTGCGTGCGCGTGCGTGCGCGTGTGTCTGTGTTGTCTACTGTGTTCCCCTTTGCAGACATTTGAGCGAAAATCATAAATGGAAGAACAACGGATCTGTGAATATAGGCTAACCGGGATGTATATGAAAGAGATATGTGCAAAGAGCACTGGCTTTTCACATGAATACACTCCCTGCAACAGTGGGTGTCACTGTAGATACAATCAAGAGGAGAATTCTTCTTTTTCTTTTTTTTTAAGAATTATCCCACGATTTTGTAACCCATTTTTCATAATCCTGGGCTCTGCTCTCCCTCTGCCAACCTGGGGAGAGCCCCGAACTGAGCTCATGCTTCCTTCAGTGCATGAAGAGTGGGCGGGCCGCTTCTCATCACCTGACAGGGGGAGCTTCCCCGGGTTGACGTATAGCGTGTGGAAGGAACACGTTATTCCAACCAGTTCCTTTCCCCTCCATCAGGAGCCCCGGCTGGCAAGGGGGAGGCAGTATAGAGACCGGGATTACTGCATGTTTTTGAAGCGGTGAAAGCCGCTTCCAAGGAGTGGCTTTGTCTGTCCCGTACATGTTTTTTTGAGGATTCCCATAGATTCTCAAGGAGTGGCTTTGTCTGTCCCGTACATGTCCCGTGCATGCAGAATTGAGGATTGGTCAAGCCTCACATGACAATTTGGCCCTCCAGACAAAATCATTCATTCATTCAGAATTCATAAAATAGAACTAAAGCACATAGAAAGTTTAGATCTAGAACACAGAATATATAGATCTAGAACACAGATTATTGATGACATCAGGAATCATATGGGCATAAAGGGATTCTGTTAGTGTGGTTCCCCTGACACCACAGTGATGTCAGAGTGTGATGTCAGAGTGGCAAACCAATACACAGACGATCACAAAATGAAATGTATTTGGCCACGGAGCCCCATCTCAAAATAATCAGCTCCAGGGACCCCCCAGAAGCAAAATTTTAGTTACAAATGTTCGCTTAAAAAATACATATTTTCAAAGATTTTTACACATTTTCACGACTTTTCAAAAATAGCAGATCTACAAGCTTGCAGTGAGCTTGTATATCTGCCCCTGTGACGCCCCTGGCCACGGACACATTTGTCCATGTACGCATATATGTTTATGACCACTGATTTTGGGGGAGTCGTCGTGGTCTGAAAAGGTTGGCAACCGCTGTCCCAGAGGTTGTGATGCGACAGCCAGAGCCAGGCTGCTGTCATGGTGTCAGACAATGACTTTATCCAGCCGGCCGCCTCTTAATCTGATCTGCACGGCATGCTGGGATGTCATAATTACATTACTCGCATGCTGTCTGTTGTTGTGTTCCTTCTGCCGTGTAAAATATGGCAGTTAGAGTGTAAAATGTGACAGTTACAGTGTTTGGGAATCAACAATGATTCTGAGCTCATCCTGAGATGTACTTGAAATGTGTTTTACATTTTTTGTTTGTTTTTTGTTTGTTTTAAGTTAAGATCATGTCGAACATTTGTTTCTTGTTGTGTTTGAAACAAATATTCACGCCGAATCTTTGTGATCGTTTCCTAATGTGTTAATGGCCAGAGGTTACGTGTATACGTTTTTGAGAAATGATGACAAGAAAATGTCATTGCTTTTACACTATTTGTTTGCAGTCAAAAGTGTTATATATATATTTATATAACATGAGACTGTGGCGGCTCGTGTGGGACAACCAAAGCATGGATGTCTTTTGAAATGACAACTAGTAACACATTCATGACAAAGAAAAATCACTTTTGGCCACAACAAATGATAGCGATTATAGTCCCATCATCCCCAATCATAATGAACATAAAGAGAATGTTAGAGAGGCAGGGGCTGGCATTTCTAAAAGGGCTTGGAGGTCGGCTATTTTCGGCGCGTGATACCACACGGAAATAAGCATAATCAAGTCAATGTGGCGTACTGCATGGATTTCTACACATAAGATGCTGCATTCAAGTTCAGGAGAGTTTGTACAAGGCACTTCTCTTGAATGCTGCCTTGTATGGTATGGAAAGGGGGCATTTTGCATTTCTTTCACCGTAGTGAAAAGTAACTCCATCCCACCTGATGAGGACAGAGTTATAGAGTTCAGCTTGAAGAAAATGTGGAAAAGTCCCAACGGAACCATCAGGAACATCCTGGGCGGCATTATCTTCCGTGAACCAATCATTTGCAAGAAGCAGTGTTGATTTTGTCGACTAAAACTATGACAATTTTTTTTTGTCGACTGCGTTTTTTCAGCTCACAACGCGTCGCGCTCTTGTAGATCTGCTATTTTCAGCACACAACCAAGTGTAAACCAAGTCATTACGATGCCATCAAGGCCTGCCATTTCAGTTGACTAAATCAACTGTAGATTTAGTCGCCTAAAATCTTATGATTTGTTGACTAAAATGCGACTAAAACAAAAACTTTTCAGGTGACTAAAACAAAATGACATTTTATTCAAAAGACTATGACTAAAACTAAATCAAAATTTGCTGTCAAAAACAACACTGGCAGACGCGCATTTCATTCATGGTCTGGAGAGGGCACTTACAGACTGGTAAAGGGGCAGGGGCTCAAGCCCCCTTTGACATCTATCTGTGCACGTGCCTGATAATGAAGATATAAGGTTGAAAATGTGCTCCTTTATAAGTAAAAAAAAAAGTTTCCCACCTCTGTCTCGGTTTGGTCCTATAACAGCAGCAGTGCTATGGGGGCCCGGGGGACACAGCGGAGTGGGAGGTCAGTGTGGGTGACACGTCCATCTAGCAGCACCCATGGGACCCTAAATGGACCCAGTGACATTTCAAGTCCGGAGTGGGAGAGAGAGTGTCACCGTCAGACCCCTCCGTCCCCCCCCCCCCCCCCCCCCCCGTCCCCCCCGTCACAAGAGCAACAACCGTCAGCGAAAATGTCTGGCATTTGATGGACATGACAAGGCTGTTTCTTTTTTTTCAATTTGTGTAACCACTTGAACTTGGTCTGCTCTTTTTCCCGTCTACACCAAAACTCTTTGCCAAAAATAGCTGATCTACACGCTTACAACGCTTAGCAGCGCGAGGCGTTGTGAGCTTGTAGATCGGCTATTTTCGGCTAAAGTTCTTCAAAAAAATCTAAATCAATACATCAAATGCATATAGAAATATCAATCTAGAATCAATCTAAAATAACGTAGGTAGACCGAGCACCTAATCAGTAAAAAGCTTTATATAAAATAATAAAAAAATGCTATCTACTTGTAGCTTTCAATATGGTCATTGGGGGTAGGCGAGTGCTACAGTAACAAACAAGCCATTGTGCTTTCTTGTGGTATAAATCCTTTTAGTTGACTTTGCATCTGAACTGTACTGTTCTTTTTTCCTATGCAGACTGCTAATAAAGTATTCAATCAATCAATCAATCAATCGAACCACTGTTTGCATGGAACAAGATTCACACCCAGGGGTATCACAAGGGGGGGGGGGGGGGGGGGGGGGGGGGAGTGGGACTGAGTTACCAGGGCCCAAGGTGGAGGGGACTGGAATTATTTTATACTTTAGCTATTGAAAAATAGCAGATATTCAAGCTTGTAGATCTGCTATTTTTGAAAAGTCGTGAAGATGTGTGCAAATCTTTAAATAGATGTCTTTTTTTGTGACTCAAATGTTTGCTTCTGAGGGGTCCCCGGAACAAAATATTTTGAGATGGGGGTCCGTGGCCAAATACATATCATTTTGTTTTTTTTGTTTTTTTGTTTTTTTTCCACATGAAAAGGTTTGAGCACCACTGACATAGAAAACCTTAGAAGGATTTGAAATATTCAAAGACTTACACAAAATATGTTCACGATTTTTCAAAAATAGCAGATCTACAAGCTCGCAGCGCGGCACTCGGTGCCGCCCTGTGAGCTTGTATATCTGCAATTTTTCAATAGTTAAAGCACAAAATGTGAGTGAATCCTTGTACCCAGGGCCCAGAATTTAGTGCAACACCCCTGTTCACAGTACAGGTATTATACTAGCGCGCCGCGGCTATCAGGCTAATGCTATATCCTTCTGACACTAAACAGCCTCCCCCATCACTCAGCATGTCATACCACCCCCCACCCCCGGCTGAAGAGAAGCCCATTTTTCACCGGGCTCCTAGTCCTAAGCCCCCCATGCCTTGGGAAACTTGAAGCCATCACTTAGAGGTGGCAAAATGACACAGTGACAGATGTGTCTGTTTAGGCTAGCCGGTTAAGACCTAGACATGCACTCACGCACACACACGCACGCACGCACTCACACAAATACGAGAGCGCACGCATGCATTATCGAAACCTCTTATCTCCATATTTAAGCTCTTTATAGTATAGTTTTTTGGAAAACTTATTCTCTAACCTACTTAGTCATGCTAATGTGTCGCGCGCGAAAAAGTAGCTAAAATAGCTGATTCAACAAAGCTTGGGACGCATTGCATCGCACCACATATTTTTTTTGCTATTTTTGAGTGAAAGCGGTTAAGTGTATATCTGCATGTTTTTTTTCTTCTTTTTTAATAAATATTGAACCAATGAAAAATGTTAACAAGAGCTTTTGCCTAAACAATAACTACATTAAATCCAGCGGAACACCGTTTTGTGAGAAGTAACAGTGTTGGACGCGATACGAGGTTGATGCGTACATTTCCTTAACAAGTGCAGCGCGTACAGTTATTAATGGACCCCTGTCAGGTGTGTGTGTGTGTGTGTGTGTGTGTGTGGGGGGGGCTTTCAACAACAGAGATAATCGCCATGGAAACCGTCATAAATTAAAGCCTCCCTCAAACAAGTTGCAGCCGGGCGCAGGCGGGTAGAACACACATGAGTCCATTTGGCTTCTATTTATTTCCTCCTCTAAAAGGAACCCAGGATAAATGATGGTTTCCAACCCAAAGAGGAAGTCACTTTTCAAGCAAAAAAAAAAAGGAAACTTTTGACACATTGGCCTTGGAAAGGCTTGTGCATAAAGATGCCAAGGGCTGGCTGACAAATGGAGACAAGGGGCTGGTCGGGAGAGAAGTTTGGGGCAGTGTTCATTGACAAAAAATGTTCGTCAACTTCTTTTTCACTGACAAAACTAAATAAAAGCAAAATAAAAACTAAGCTTTGATGACAACAGCTATCATTAAATATATTGACAATTTCATCAACAAATAAAAACTAGACTAAAATGTCAGGGAGGGACTAGTGGAGAACTAAAAGAGAAGTAATTTTATGTTTCGGTAGTGAGCATCCAAGTTTATAACCACGTGTAAAATCAGCCATCAAGTCCCACCAAAATACATTTTTCGTCGACGGTTGACTATAATCTTACGGTATTTAGTCAACAAAAACTGAAACATGACTAAAATATAATTCCATTTACTTGTAGTCACAGCCCTCAGTTGTTTTGTTTACTCCATTACAGTACTTTAGTTACGACATACTTGCAGATTATTATTATTCTATTAGCTATTCGAAAATTGCTGATCTACAAGCATTTGAGCATGTCTGTTTTCCAGAAAGTCAGCAGAATGCTGAAAATCTTTGTGCTTTGGTACTATAAGTAAAACAAAAATGGAACGATCAAGGTATTCCTTTTGATATCCACTTATTCTTATTGGGAGATCCTTCCATTCTCAAATATATAACTCCTTCAACATAGAATGGTCCAAACAACTCTAATGCTGAGTAGGAGACTGCTAGTCCAACTATGGAAGTAACCTTTTCCAAAGGTCGCCACACTAGAAAATATTAAAACACCCAAGTCACATAATATACCTATGCATCGCAATTATAATATTTTATGTAACTATCATCTTCAATATTTAATATCAATGGTAAAAAAATAAAAAATATATAAAAAAAAATTCTTTGACCCCTTCAGAATGAGACAACAGGGAACAAGGAATTCCTGAAAAATTATACTATAAAATATTCTTGTTTGACGTTGCTGACGGGCCGTTTATAGTACAATTTAGAAATGAAGTCAGGGACCGTATGAGATTTGTCATCGGGCTGCATTTGGCCCTCGGGCTGCACTTTGGATACCCCTGGCCAAATGCCATCAATCATAGATTAACTTCTGAGAACAAATGGCATATAGCCTCCCTCTTCTTTTTTTTCCTTTACTCAAAAGAAGAAATATATATATATATATCAAAAAGTATAGCTTCCACAACTGATGAAGATAATAGCGGATGGGGTGTGTGTACCGGTATGTGCGTGAGTGCGTGCGTGCATGTGTGTGCCGGCCACGCCTCATCATTTCTCATGGGTGTGTGAGTTCAAGAGCTCTCCAGAAAGACACCAGATAAAATGTGAGGTTTGCAGAAGAAGTGTAAATAACATTTCACTATCAGGAAAACCCCCTCCTCCCGGCTCTCACTGTGAAAAAGACCTCTGCTCTGCTCTGCGTGTGTGTGTGTGTGTGTGTGTGTGTGTGTGTGTGTGTGTGTGTGTGTGTGTGTGTGCGTGCGTGCGTGCGTGCGTGCGTGCGTGCGTGCGTGCGTGCGTGCGTGTGTGTGTGTGTGAGAGAGAGAGAGAGAGAAGTGAACAGGGTTTACATTAACCCTGTCACAGACCACCATTACTCACCCA